>NW_026852606.1:0-8614 GCF_026571515.1 Ruditapes philippinarum | reverse complement strand
AGACTGAATATCCAAGTCAGAAACCACTTTGTTGTAATTAAATATGATATTTCTAACAGGTTTCTTATATTTATAGCAAATAATTGGTATCTCGGAGTTTTTGAAGTATAAAGGAACTGAATTAGTGACACGTTTATCACGAAAAATACTTGGTAAATCGATGAAATCGATACCTTTATTAAGAAAGGTTACTTTTAGGAAATGCCTGTTGTGGTCAGAAGTGTTGTCGATATGAGGTCTTAAGACGTGCTGAGTATAACTTTGAATAAGATAAGCTGCTGTATATAAAGGATCTGTTTGAATAACTATATTATCTGCCTCCGCGTTCTAAGATTTTCAGAGATGATAATGAAAGGGAAGTAAGACGTGATAACATTGCATGTTTACCAGAGTTTTTTAAGATAATATTTAAGTCGGTGACAGACAGGGTAATTTTAGATTTACGTTTGATGTTGCCATTTCTACGTACTCCGTGAGATCGGGATTTACGTTTACGAATATTCAGAATAGAAAATATATCAATGTTTGGATCTTTAGAGATGTTACCTTGTTGAAAAATATTGTCATTTAGGCAATACCTTTTTTCTCAGTTCACTTCTACAGGAGAAAATTTTACTCTTTTTTTTATTACAACTAAATCTTATGATCACCATTCGGGTTTTTTCTTGCATCAAATTTACCAATCCGTCTAATATCCTGTATACTATGATCATTAAATTATTCAACAGGGAACACAATACTATGTATTTCACTCAAGTACTTGCTTTTCGTACTATCCGGATGTTCCTCTTCATTATCAGGTTAACCAAATACTCTTTAGTTTTTTTGAACATTTTCAATATTTAATTCTAACATATGAATACGCTTATCTAAAAAAACATACATCAGTACTATTTCGATTCAGATGAATGGCCATTCCTTCAAGCTTTTCGCGCATGTTCTCCTGTCTGGTGTCAAGATTCTTAAAGTTGCAATTTAACTCTTGTATATTATTGTCTAAGGAATGTTGTTTAGTTTCAATAAGCGCAACCTTCGTACTAATTTCACGAAACTCGTGTCTCATACTTTTCATATCTTACCTAACAGCACTTACTTCATGTTTAACTTCTGAAATGGCATCACACATTTGCTTATTGTACTGCCATGGATTGCACAATATACTGCCTATCTGGGTTAGCAAACTGCCCAGGACTATGCAAAAAAAAACAAAACAACAGGATGTGGTGGGCCACTATGTGATGGTGACATATAATATATAGGCCCCGGGTTAGATACGGCATCACCAAACAGCATAATAACGCGTCGATGGTAACACAGATAGTATAAATCGTGACTTGAGGTAGCTATCGATATATCAAAGGCACGGTTAATATCACTGCAAGAAGATGCACATGAATAATGAAGAGTTGCTCTAATAATATAGGCAATATGTACAGAGACTAATATAAGTGATAATCCAAACAGTAATGTCATTACTTTAAAAGAATGTCTGTCCAATTGGTATCAGGATTGAAAAAAATGTTTTGATGCTTTGAGTGTCATTGCTGGCATAATAAACACGCCGATACGCTGTCTAAAGGTGGCAACATCAACACCCATTGTGTAAGAAAAATATGCTAACTGTTTAAATACAATGAAATCAACTCTAAGTCGTAGTCAGCCCTAACATTCTACCATAGAATTCATGGAAAAATACTGTATATTTAACTGTAAATTTAATCTTTCTTACAGTATGCACACAGTATGCATCATTGCACACTGACAGATGTTCAATGCACTATATACATTGTATAAATCCAATACCACTGCTATATACATAAATAAAGTACAAACTTTTCTCCTTGTTTACTACTTCAATTACCACAAAATCACAAAAATAACTTTAACTCCACACAATATAGTAATTAATACATCCACAATATGTATACACATAACTTTAGTTTAGCTATTTTTTAAATCAGTTAAAAAGTACAGAGCAAATAAAATCATGTGTACACACCGCTCACACAATAGTCAACATTATATACATTGGCGTAAAAGTGTTTAAAAAATTGCGCAATTTCAGCAGGTTCTCGAGTAAGATGGTCTCCATGAGAGATGTCATTTACTTGATTAGATCGTTAACTTTTTCTGCGTTTAATTAAACTCAAAATGAGCCTCATATCACATTCAACAGTTTCATTTAGGTCATCATAGTATTTTTATTTACATCCCAAATAGCGTTTTTCTGAACATTTATGAATATGCGTTTTGCCGCTTTGTTACTTGTTAAAATATATCTTATCTCTTCCTTGTGGTTAACCTCGTTGAAGCCATTTCAAACGATCAGTCGTTTGACGTTGATATGTAATCTTAACATCTGTGTTCAAGTAAGGTCAGACATGATTTTTAAATTTACAGTTAGGAAGTAAGATATCAGAGCAATGTTTTATGCATGTAACAACATGTCTCTATAAATGTTCAATATTTTCTATTGTTTAGCTTAAACTTGAAATGTCAAATTCTGATAACATCGTTTTGAGTGAGTAGGCATAAATTATGCTAAAAGATTATTAGGTTTACTCTTGTTCCATACTACATATGTATGAGAGACATATATATGACTTAGTGGTAAACCACATTTAGTTAGTATAAGTTAATGGTCTGAAACGGAACAACATGCATTACTAGATTTAACAATATCATATTGTGACTTACTAACTGCCAGAATAATATAGTCTAAAGTTCTTTGAGCAGGGAAAAACATATACTTTCCTCCACTTGTTTCACATAGTTTTAGATTGTTTATGGTTATAAATTGTTTATAGCTTTGCACTCTGTCACGATCTGTCTGTATTTCATTATTTATATCAACATTCACATCACAACAATAAATAATAGTTCCTTCAGCAGAGTATAAGTCATGTAATCCTTGTACTGTATCTAAATGTTCTACATAATCTTCAAATGCATACTTAACAGATGTCATGTATATGATGGTTGCGGTAGACTTCTTTTTCTTTCAAATTAAGTTTCCTAGACTGAAATTTTTATACCACACTGAAACAGTGTTTGAATCTATTTCACTCTTTGTATTAAGCTTTTCACTACTATGTATTTGTTAATTTTTTTGTTATAACAATTACTTAGAAATATAAAGAAATAAAACTAAACACAAGAAACGTTTTATAGTTTAATATGATACCTAATTTTTATGATTTATTAACAAACATCAATTTTAACTATACTCTCTTATCTTTAAATATAACCACAGAAACTAAATAATTTAAATATCCAAAATATATCACTTTAATTTCAATCCAAAAATAGTTTCAAGAAGACCTTACACACTTAGAACCTAAACCTTAAAAACTTTCTGACTTGTATGCTAAATCATCTAAGCGGAAGAATAATCAAGAAAAGCATACAAAGCATGCGGCGGGAAAAATAGAAAGGTGATTGCAATGAAATAATACATTTTAAGGAGTTTTCTTTTTACTTAAACAAAGTCAGGAGCATACTCAAATAAAAAAATATTCAATTTAACTTTGCTGTTAAAGGTTGTGAAAAATATGTAATGAATCAAAACATGTTTAACTTGCAAAAAAATTCGCAGAGTTTGCGACACTCTCGCCAACAATTTAAGCAAATACAATATATGGAAAATACATCAATATGGATCTTGTGACTGTAAATTGTAAAGCGTCTATTTCAATAATCTTCTGATGTTGCTTGGTAACGTCATAATGAGTAATTTCCTTGGGCAGCAGCGCCGTCTCATCTTGGGAAGTATAAGTAGTTTACGTCTCAGATGTCTTCTTTGTGAAATGGTCTTAGTGACTGACTGTGGTAAATCTCCCGTTGAGTTTCCTGTTGTGTCTCGCAGATCGTCAATTAAGGTTGTTGAGACATTTTCTTGTATGTACGTATTAAGATAGCTGTCTAACTCTTGAACTAAGTTTAGAACCTCGTCATCAGAACTAATGTCGCTAAAACTGTGACTTGTGTCCGAATAAAATCCATTTGAAATAAAACTTGGCATTTTAGGTTTCATCTTGATACATGTTGATCTGACGTCTTCTTTACTGAAATGATGTTTCTCTTTTCTAAATGTTGAGGTAAATTGTTTCTTCTTTTAAAGGTTGTGTTGCATGTATCCACAAAGCATATAAATATTCTACTTCTACCATGCTGTTCTGCTACATGTCTTTTAAGATTTCATGCTTTAGTGAAATTTTGTTTCTCACAACATTCGCAGGATGGCATGTTTCTCTTGTTATTACTCGACTCACAGATAAAATAAGCAATGTATCGGCTGTTGATATAGTAATTTACCCGCTTAAATACTCGTATTTTCATGAATTTTAAGGTAATGTACTACCTGTTATATTTAAACTCCTGTGTTATCTGTGTAGTAAATTTTAACTCCTGATTTTTTTGTTATGTAAATATTAACTCCAGAGCGATGTTAACTAAAATATAACTGATTTGATTCTATTTCACTTCTTGTTTAAAACATGTATCAATTGAACAGTTAACATAAGAATAATGCACACAACATTTTATTTAATTTGTTTTATTTCTTATTTATAAAATAAAGCACTAACGTACAATGCATATTTCTATAGTTATTCAATTATAAAACATATATTTTATATCAACGTAATTATTCACACAAAAGTTAATAAAATACAATAAACACGCACAACTGAATATAATAAAGCACGCAATATCTTAATAATAATTGACACACTTTACACAATATGTACAGTTTAATGCTTAATTTTTCATTATGCACTAATTGCAAACATTACATTGTTTTCACATATGAATGAAAAGCAATGTATTCACTTTTGTATACACTGATTTCAATTCTTCAAGCAATAAAACAAATATAACTTTTTTGTTATATTTTTAGATCACATAACTAAATGATATATCACAGGAGGTGATCGTCTCACAAACAAAGTTTATACTGCGTTATCACTTTTAATACTATACACTTGTTATGCCCCCACAAAGTGGGGTGCATATAGCGTTGCACTTGTCGGTCCGTCCGTACGTCTGTCCGTACAAACCAGAGCTACATTATGGGGTTTGGTCTATTGTTCTCATAACAATAGATGCCTTTGATGTCATTCATTCCGTTTCTCTTGTGGGGTTATTTTCTGCATTGTGGGGTTAAACAGAGCAAAAGAAATAACAAAAGAAAACCCAATAATGTAGTTCTGGTAAGAACGTCCGTCCGTCCGTACGTCTGTCCGTACGTCCCGAAATCTTGTGAACGCAACTCCTCTTAAACCGGATGGCAGATTTTGCTAAAACTTCAAGGGATGAACAACCTTAATGTGTAGATGGTAGTTAAAGAAGGAATTTTTGCTGCGACCAAATTTAACAGAATTATGGCCCTTTGTTGATTTTTTCACTATATACCATATCGAAATTTTGTGAACGCAACTCCTCTTAAACCGGATGGCAGATTTTGCTTAAACTTCCAGGGATGAACAACCTTAATGTGTAGATGGAAGTAAAGATAGGAAATATTGCTGCAACCAAATTTAATACAGATTTTTTCACTATAAACCATATATATTTTGTCAGTGGGGGCATCCGTGTCCTTTGGACACAGTTGTAGTTCAATTCTACTTTCTGCTATTGCAGCAGCGCGTCTTTGTTATTAACTATTATCAACAGTTTGGCATGTTTTATTTTGAAAATCGTTTTCAATAGAATCAACATATCTTTCTGTTATTTCTATTGGATAAAGTAAACACAAGGACGTCCTAGCATTTCACCGGATGAAGTTTTAACCTTTGCTGATCTTATTAGTCCATCTTTTCTGGCGATTAATTTTGTTATTTTTCCTAATTTCCACATTCCCCGAGGTTAATTTTCTTTTATAAGCACAACACTTCCAACCGTAGGCACCATGTTTGAACTATTTTTCAATGGTTTGTGATGTATTTGAAGCCTTTCTCTTAAACTTGATAAATATTCCATTCTCCATATGGTCATAAACATATCTAAAAGTTTATTTCCCTTATTCCAGATTTTAAATATCGTTTGTGAAGATGATTTTGTTGGTTTGAAAATTTGAATCAATTTCTTCGTCACTTGTATTGGGTATTCATGTATAGGGGTTTAACTCAACAAATATTATCACCAACATATACTAGAGGTCTTGAATTTACAACGGCTTCTACTTCTTTTAAAACTGTGATAAGTTGGTCAAAATTTAATACTTTTCTACCAATTGTTTTGCGTAAAGATCGTTTAACCAAACCTACAAGTCGTTCGTAAAATCCCCCCATCCATGGGGCAAGTTCGACATTAAAGGACCACTTTATTCCTTGATTTGCACTGTATTGAATGACATCTTCAGAAACGAAAATGTTTTTCCAAACATGACTTGTTGTTTCACTAGCAAGTTTAAATTGTAATGCATTATCACATATAATCTCTTGCGGTGTTCCTCTTGTTGCAATAAATCGCCGAAGACAATTTAAAAATGAAACTGTTGTCATATCTCCGACAATTTCGAGATGTATAGCTCGTGTAATCATACATGTGAACAGACAAATCCACACTTTTTTGAGTTCAGCATTTACTTTCGTATATAATGGTCCTAAATAGTCTAAGCCAGTGTTCAAAAAAGGAGTTCCTTCGCAGACTCGTGATTTTGGTAATGGGGCCATTTGCGGCATTTTATAGGGCCCACCCTCTGTTCGGCGGCATATTAAACAATCATGTATTACTTTCCGAACAGTAGCTCTACCGCGAGGTACCCAGTATTTCAATCTTAAAGCACTCAAAGATTGTGAAACACCACTATGAAGAACCTTTTCATGTATTCTTTTAATAATCAAATACGTGAATTTGTCACTCGATGGCAAAAGTATAGGGAATCTTGCTGATTCTGTTAAATCTGAATTTTCAAATCGGCCTTTGCACCTAATTATACCATTTAAATCAATAAATAGCCCTCATTGCGTCTCTAGGTTGCTTTGAAATTTCTTTGATGATTTAAGATATACCTCAGGAAATGATTTATGTTGAATATGTTTTATCCACCATTCCCGTACTCAGTTGGGACATATAATAAATGTCTTTTTTTATTTCTATTACCCTGTTTCCAACAAAAACAGATAAAGGTCTGAACTATTGATCCATTTCAACACGCATTGAGAGTCAGAAAACAGAAAAACTTTCGCTATCGGTAGTTGTAATTCCTTCCATACAAATTCAATGCATATACATTCTATTAACACAGTTAAAAGCTCTCGTCTCTGTATGGTGACTTTAGTTGTTTGCGCGAGACGAGTTTTTGCAAATACTAAATAAATTCAGAATTGCATTTATTCGTACCAGATTGCAGCAAATACATACATACTGCATATGCATTAGCTGATGCATCACAAGCACACTAGATTATTTGTCACACTGAACTGATCACCAAAAGTAACACATATGTTTATTCTATAATCTGATATTTTGTTAATATCATCAACCACATTTCTCCATTTTTGTACATTTTCTTGATTAAGCTTATCGTCCTAATAATGCTTTATCCATAATGTTTGCAAAAACAATTATGAATACAGAGTAACAGGAACAAACAATCCAAGAGTATCAAATAATTTAGCGAATTGTTTTAAAACTGCTCTCTTTGTAACAGTATTAACCAACATTTTACAAGGCTTTACTATTAATATGTCAGATTTACTGTTCCAATTCATTGCGAGAACTTTCATAATCCTTTCTTTTGCTTTATCACCGACTTAAATCAAATCTGTTACTAGTCTATTGTTTGATGCCCACCACTGCGAAAAATATACTGATATACGGGAATATACGGTCCCGTATTTTTGACATATACGGGCGTGTACGGGATGTATTCGTCGAATATACGGACCAAGTATACGAGTCCGTATAGGGAACACCGGGTATACGGGAAGTCCGTATATGCATCAGGCATATACGGAATTCCGTATTTGCCCCATATACATGTACGTATATTTGTTCGTACTTTTGAAGTATACGGATAATAAAATCCCGTATACGGACTATATTTAGGTTCCTATCCCTAGTATACTATAAATATACCAAGGGTATACGGGACCGTATTTTCTACATATACAGAGGATATACGGACTCGTATTTTCTACGTATACAGCGGATATACGGAACCGTATATTCTACATATACAGAGGATATACGGGCTCGTATTTTCCACATATACAGATGATATACTGAATCGTATTTTCTACATATACAGAAGATATACGGAATGGTATATTCTACATATACAGGGGATATACGGAATCGTATTTTCAATATATACAGGGGATATACGAATTTCATTTTTTAGTTGTCCACAGGGAATACAGAACTGTATTTTCTTGATAAAAGAAGATACAGATAATATCAAAAGCATGCATTTACATATAAGTGACACGTATACATGACCAAAATGCAGACTTGTACAATAGAACATGTTTTATTACACATTTTGAATGGGAACTGTAAAGTCATATGCTTAAGAACGTTATCTTCACAATTGGAGTTTTTCAAATAATAAAGTTAAAACCAAATCGAGTCACTCTTAAATATTTATTACTTCATAAACAATATATTC
>NW_026852605.1:0-55361 GCF_026571515.1 Ruditapes philippinarum | reverse complement strand
TAAGCTAAATATCTGCTGTCTCTTGTTAACATATTTTGTTTTGTTTTATTTTGAAAAAAACAACAACAACAACAAAACAACAAAATACTTGTTTGAAAGAAATATGTTTGATTTTTTCATAGGAGGAACTGGCGCATGCACGAAATCATGCCTAAACGGTAAATACCTTAAAAACGGCTTTTAATTCTATGCTTAGCTCAGTTATGTGCTAAGGGCATTTATGATGCCCGGCATTCACCACAAGCGTCCATAACAGGCTAAAACACCGACCATTCAACATTTCCATTTTTTCCTGTTTTGTGACGTTTAAGATTAGTAACATTCATAAATATAAGGATGCAACATAATTATTGAATAAATCTTGAACATTTTTTCTTTTACTTCTTTAAAGATAAATACAAAACAACCCTTTATTTTTTTCGGGGCATTTAGAAATAGGAAACAGATAAAACATTTGCAATTATCTCTGAACTGACTTATAATGGCGACGGAAAATGGAATGTATTTCAAGAGTTATTCAATTGCCTTCTTTGCACTGTTGCGTTAATGCGATGGCCTTTAAGCTTTTTTCGCGCCATTAAATTGAATTTTTGCGCCATATGACTTTTAAAATAATCTTTAATAGAACTACTGACATGTGCCGTCTCTTCATATGAAATAGCTACCGTATTAAATTGTGTCTGTTGCAGTTCATTTAGACTAATTAGTACATGAGGAAACTCTAGACGAGATCAAATATATCTGAGATTTTGATGCTTCTATCAGTTTTCTTATAAGTATATTGGTAAGAATTGTTGTGTTTTTTCCTGTTATAATTGTTTTAAAACTTAACATTTAAATAAATTTTCATAATTTATTTCTTTTTCATTCAGAAAAACCTGTACTGCAGTATACTGTTGATAATGACTTTTGATTGGTTTTATTTGTTATTTGTAATCTATAATAACGGATAAATACTCAGTAAATTGGTAAATCGGGTCTAAATTATTGGTGGGGTGGAGGAGATTCTTTCTACACATTCTGTTTTCCACCGGATCAAAAATGGAAAGCAGTAGATTTGGAAAATTGCGTAACGAAGGAGAATTAAAGGACATAAAGACATGTATTTGTTAAGTATACTATATATATACTTTACCGGTATATAAAAAGATATGTAAATTGTAGTTCAGTACCATTTTGTTTTTCAAAAAACAATTTCTTTAAAGAAATTGCGAGAAAATACATTCTTTTTTAAGGAGGTAAATGGGGTCACATTCTACCCCAAGTTGGCCATAAACGGCATTGTTCCCGTACAACGGGATATTGACCATTGGTATAAACAGACTCTCGTGTTGACAGATCGTGACCAATATGATTTGGGGTTGACTCCAAGTGTCTGTGTAATCATTTACATGTACTAAAAACATTGTCAGCACTATTTTCTATCCATTAAATGTCCTTTCGCTGCTTTATACTCGCAGCAATGATATGACGACATGAAAAAGAGAATTCAATGATTTATTTTCCTCCTCCGATTTGACATATGAAAGTGCAGCAAAACATATGATTAATATTTGAGCCGCGTCACGACAAAACCAACGTAATGGGTTTGCAACCAGCATGGATCCAGACCAGCCTGCACATCCGCGCAGTCTGATCAGGATCCATGCTGTTCGCTTACAAACTCTAAAACAAGTAGAGAAACTGATAGCGAACGGCACGGATCCTGATCAGACTGTGCGGATGCGCAGGCTGGTCTGGATCCATGCTGGTCGCAAACCCACTATGTTGGTTTTGTCGTGACGCGGCTCATTTGACAAGTGGCGTGTGCTAAGTCTTTGAAAACAAAGTGTTTATATATTGTACAAACTGGGTCCTTTCAAAGGGGCAGTGAAAACTGTTGTTAGCGTGTAGAAATTTATTTATAAATTATTTTTATTAGTATATTATGTATAGCTGCATGTCCTAGGGTTTTCATTTTTTGCTCATATTGTAAGTAAAAAACGTCGTAATTGTTTTTTTTCTAATCTAAACACATCGGTTCAAAGTTGCTCCTTACGTTCATTCATTTTTAAGAAGCTAATTTTGGAATTTGTAAAAAAATACAATGATTTTCATGTGAGCAACTTAATCTGTGATTGTCCTTTTTATGTAAAATATCGTGGAGAACAACTACACTCTTATCATATCATATTAAACAAAACATTATTATCAATCGATATAAGTCTGATCCGTTATTCATGTAAAATTGTTTAAAATGAAATTGTGGACATTATTACATTTATACCACTAGCATAATTTAGTGGAAATACTACTGTCCGATTCCGTTAAAGAGAGACAGGCAAAAATTTTATTTCTTCGTTTTGAATTTTTCATTCATTATTCTGTAAATGTCTTCAAATTGAATACATTTGGCAGTCACAGGAACAAAACTTTTCTCCTTATAAAGAATAAAATGGTGGTTTCTGCATGAGTCAGGTTAGAGCGTTTAAACTTCACAATGGACTCTTGAAACGTAAAAGTACATGTCAAATGAATGATTAGATTGTTTCAAATTTATACAATAAACCCCCTTTTTGGGTCCTTTTTTCCAATGCCATTTTAAAAAACGTTTTATTGAAATTTTTTCAAAACAAGGGGTTCATTTTAATATTTTGTAAATTTTTTTGCCCGAGTATCCTTTAAATGAATGACAAGAATAAATATCTTCGATTTATAATTTCTTTCACGTTGTAAATGCATATGAAAAGCAATTTCTTGGTAATAAGTTAGTACTGGTTAATAATATCTTGGAATTCTGCAAATGTTATAAACAGCATACTTTGATATTATCAAAATTGATAGAACTAAATGAAATGTAAAATTTCCAAAAAAAAAAAAAAAACAACAAAAAAAACAGTCTTAACATGTGTTTATGCAATTGGCTTGTTCTTCAATGTTGTACTTTTTAACAAAATGAAACATAATTTGCTTTTTTTCAACATAAAGATAAGTTATTACTGATAGTCGAAAAATGCTTGATTAATCAGCGTGTTGCTTCAATATTGTTAATTGAAATACGGTTCGAATCCGTGTGACAGTGTTACTTACATTAGTAGATTTTTATTTTATTCACAATGATGATTATTCCCGTGTAATACTAATAATTATACATTGATACACTTTTCATTTATCATCTGTTCTTTTAATAAATTTCAAGTTCTTGAATAAGACATGTATATATATAACATGTGTTTTTCCTATATATTTCAGAGCTTAAAGATGGTCTGTTTGAATTCTACAAAGTAAGACACAGTACAGTTTTCCTGTCGCCTCTTTTTGAAGAGAAAGACACTCCGTTAGCTTCTTTTTATATCAGACCGAAATTGAGCTCAATAGAACCATTAGCGGAGATGTTTAAAACTGAAAATAAGCAAAACCGAGAAATTTATGTACTCGCTGAAGCTGGAATCGGAAAAACTGCATTTTCAAAGTATTTGGCTAACGTGTGGTGTCAAGCTCATTGCCCAGACGAAGATATGTATAAGTTATTGTTAAAAGATGATATAGACTGTATGCAAGAATTTGATTTCTTATTCCTAGTCTTACTGCGAGATTCGGACGATTTATGTTCAATAGATGATCTCATATTTGAAAAAAATGTTTCATTTTTGGGTCTAGAAGAAAAGCTTCCCGAAAATGTCCTGCTTAAAATTTTGAAAAATGAGAAATGCCTTGTGATACTTGATGGACTAGATGAATGGACACACCCCGACAAGAAATGTTACAAATCGCCACGATCGATCCCGCACAGAAATGACCGAAAAAAGTGTACAGTTATGACAACCACGCGACCATGGAAATTAGGCGTTTTGAATCTAAATTCATGTCAATTAGGAAAAAGGGTAGAACTAACACAACTATGTTATTTCTCGGCAGTTACACTTGCAGAAAGGATATTTCAAAGATGGAAGTCTTACCCGAATAAATATGCATTAGAAAGTGACGTCATACAGTTCATGGAAACAATCAATAAGAGACAAAAGGACGAGATTGCTTTTGTACCTCTTCTTTTAATATATACAACTTGTTTATGGTGTGATGGTGTTCAAATTGGAAATTCAAAATGTGATCTCTATATAAATATAGTCGAGCTTCTTCTATCGAGAACGATTCAGATCCACAGGGAGCTTCAACAATCCCATGAACTTTCTTCCACTGACATCCCAGATTCCTTTGCTGAATATGATAACTGTACAAAATACTACCCACTCCTGATGCATTTAGGGAAGTTAGCATATTATATGTTATTTAGTGAAACAAGAGAAAACACGCTCGTATTTGATGGATCAGTTGCTAGAAAACACCTTACACCAGACGAGATGAAATTCACCCTTCACTCAGGAATGTTGTCAGAAAGTACAGCTAAAACATCAAGAAAAAAGTATAGTAAAGTATCATTTTCCCACAAAACAGTTCAGGAATTCTTCGCCGCCATATTTATAAGTGCACACAGTGACGCTCGGAAAATTGTTCTAGAAAAATGTAAAAATGTTCAAGACATTCTGGACATGTCAATAATTTGTCAATTTATAAGTGGAATGAATGCTGACCTGATGTGTGAAATATCAAATGATTTGATGTCTGTTATAAATGAAGACGAGACAACACGCGACTATAGAACTAGGACAGGTGACAAGTACTTGCCAGAAAATCCTTTGTACAACATACATAAAATGTTTATGTCCTGTTTACACGAAATGCCTGAAAGAAAAAATATTCAATTATATTCACAAGATTTCTTCATTAACACGGACACCGAGCACAGTGAACAGTTACAACGTATTTTAAAACAAAATAAAACCAACATAAAATCACTTTATATAAACATAGACGATTCTTCCAGCGGTTTATGTGAAATTATAGATTTATTCTCTCTCACAGATCTCAGCCATATACAGAAACTCTATTTTAATGGCGACTTCTGGAAGGAGACTGAGATAAATCGGATATTGTTTCCCAGTTTGCAGGCCGTATCTTTGTTGTATGGTGAATGGACAAAATATGATAAAAATCTGGGTGAAAATTTGGCGCGATTACAAAACTTACAATATTTATATATTGAACGCTTCACGTTATCCCGCAAAATACTGGAAACATTTTACAATTTTATCTCCGGTCAAAAATCAATAAAAGAGTTAACATTGAAGTGGTTAGACTATAAAAAATATCATGATTGTAGGAGATTTAGGTTGGACTTGTCTCAAAATTCAACTCTATCAAAGTTAGACTTGCAGGAGTTACCTTGGTGGATTCAATTAAATATATCAACACCGTCATTAGGTAATGTTACATTGAATGGTATCAATCTAGATAAAAGTTCATTGTTACTGTCACGTGACATGTTGAATATTGAACGTGTGGTGTTGTGGAATGTAGAAATGTCTGCAGAAAGTTTACAGAACTTCATTGCCGTGCTGACAAATCTGCCGCAGTCAGTTACAGTAGAGATGACCACCATTACACCGAAAACAGAATATGACCGTTTTAGAGAAAATATCCGGAGATCACAAGCTTTCCATATGATACAAGATGCATGGGGTAGGTTTGTGTTCAAAACAAGAATACACAAGTAAAAAACATTGTGAAATAACCTGAAGCAATTACAGTGAAAGTTGTGAAAACCGGACGCTGAGAAAATGCGAACTCTCTAAATACCGGATGATTAATTCAGTCCCAGATTTTTCCTTCTATAAACTATTGCATTAAACATTGACAATACCGGAATCTGTAAAAACCGAATATCGGACGGTTGATAGAGGACTATGAAGTCAATTATATAGATAATTACCTTGACAATACCGGATGGCGAAGGTGTGAATAACCTTTTTGTACTTGTCAATTGGTTGTGTCTAAAACGCTAACTGAGCGGTAACGGAACACTGATTGTCTGAATTGTTTATTATGTCTTATTTCACAGTTTGATTTATTGTAAGGTATAGATGTATACCGTTCTATATTCATGCCAAAATGCACGAGGAAATGGTAAGTTAAAATCAGTATGAATAAAAAATAGAGAACTTTTATACTGTGTTGCTTTTATATATTCATTTCCAAAATGTCAACGCCACGGAATAGACATTTATCGGCGCCATGCCATATTCCATCGCCAAAAAGAATTCGACGAGAGCTGTGTCTAAGTGACAAAGTTACATTAATTAAAGAGAGCGAAACTTTGCCAAAACCTACATTAAAATCATTGTCTGACAAATATGGCATTGGAAAATCTACAGTTGGTGACATTATTAAAAACAAACAAAGTTATTTAGAAGGATACGAACAAAATTGCAGTTCAAAAAAGCAAAGGATTAACTATAAGTGCAAATATTCGGACGTAAATGAGAAAACGTTTGAATGGTTTAAGCAAGCTAGGGGAAAGAACATCCCTGTATCAGGTCCGCTTATTTGTGAAAAAGCAGCTTCTATTGCCGAGCGCCTTGGAATTGAGGACTTCAAGGCTAGTGATGGTTGGCTCAGCAGTTTTAGAAATCGCCACAACATTCAATGGTTAAAAGTTTGTGGTGAAAGTGCAGATGTAGATCCGGAAGTAGTGACCGAATATAAGTCGCGCTTGCCAGATATGCTGTCTACGTACGATGACAATGACATTTTCAATTGTGATGAAACTGGTCTGTTTTTTAAAACATTGCCAGATAAGACATTGTGTATTAAGTCAGAAGATTGTAAAGGGGGTAAATTGGCAAAAGAGCGCTTAACAGTTATGTTATGTTGTAGTTTAGGCGGGGAAAAGCTAAAGCCGTTAGTGATAGGAAATGCTGCAAATCCAAGGTGTTTTTAAAACATTGATAAAACCCAGTTACCTGTACAATGGGAATCAAACAAGAAAAGTTGGATGACATCAGCTCTTTTTAAAGACTGGTTACAAAACTTGAACAGAATAATGCGTCGTAAAAAAAGAAATATTTTATTGTTCATGGATAATGCTACTTCTCACTGCAATGATGTCACACTTAGCAACATCACTCTGAAGTTCATTCCTCCAAATTGCACTTCAAATCTGCAACCGTTAGATATGGGAATTATCAGAGCCTTTAAATGGACTCTGTGCTAAGTGCATCACAACTTGCAAAATCAGTCAATGTCCTTGATGCTGTGCGTTGGATTTACAAATCTTAGCAAGGAACATCTGTTGACACTATACGGAGTTGTTTTAAGAAATCGGGCTTTGTGCGTGATGCTTTAAGTACCGAGACACTGACAGAGTCTGACTTAGACACAGATGACCCATATGATGACATCCCAATTCAACAACTTATTGATGCATTTCCAAACTGCGATTTTAGAAGTGTCTCAAACGTAGAAAATACTCTTCCAACTGAAGAGATTTATGATGAACCCGATTGGGAGGAGACATTTCTCAACACAGTTTCTTCTACAAATCCAGACCCTGTAAACAATAGTGACACAGACGATGATGATTCTCTTGAAACGCCATCTTCAAATCTGACAAACAGAGAGGCTTTAAAAATGTTAAATGAACTTGTTCTTTTTGGAATGTGCAAAAATAGTTCGATCCTAAATGACGTTTCTAATGCGCAATCTAAGCTTGAAAAGGACATTCTATGTGACTTGTACTTCTATAATTTTAAATAAAAAAAACAGTTTAAAGGTGGACACTTAAAAACAAAATGGTGATTCTTCAAGCTACATTATAGTCAATAATTAGGACATACATGTACTCCCGGTTTTAATAAATAAATTATGTGAAAGTTTTTATAAATAAAAATATTTAACTGATTGAAATAATTCAAGGATTTTTTACGGAACTTATATAGGATATAATTAAAAGTTTGATTAGGATTTGGAAAAATATTTCACAGGTAAGTGTTTTTATATTGAATGTTTTTTCTTTTTTTATTACACATGCATATGTAAGAACCGAATTAAATAGATTATTAACAGTGAACAATATCCTTGTTTTTAATTTTAATTGAAAATGAATTTGATATAAATAAATCAACTTTTTAATATTTTCCATGATTTTTTTTATTCACGATATATATTTTTTAAATCAAAATGAAGTAGATTTTAAACATGGGATGCATATTCATATGTGAACACAGGTTATTGATTAACTCTACATTATCTCTAATACATTTTGTTAATGTTGTTTAGTTTTATTAATTTAAAAATTAAGATTGTTTTTCCTTCCTTATTTTCCTCGTAAGAATTTTACTTTTTGTTACATTATAATTGCAAGACTTTTTTTTTTAAATTATAAGGTGTCTCATTTAATAACAAGAATATCATATACATGCATGTTATTAGATATTTGGCAGTGGAAATCTACCAAGTTTGTGTACCGCTAACAAGTTGATACAAATTATAGCATTGGGGGTCATCAAAATTTTCCAATTTGTTTTTTTTACAAAGTGACATGGTGGGGGCTTTAGTGATCACTTTTCGTCCGGCGTCCGTTCATCCGTCCGTCCGTCCGTCCGGCGTCCGTAAACTTTTACTTTAAACGACATCTCCTCATTAACCACTTTGCCAATTTCATCCAAACTTCACAGGAATTGTCCCTTGGTGGTCAACTTTAAAAATTGTTCAAAGAATTTAATTTCATGCAGAACTCTGGTTGGCATGGCAACCAAAGGAAAAACTTAAAATATCTTCTTTTAAAATACGATAGAGATTGAACTTAGATAATTGGCATGAAACATCTTCTAGTGAGTGTCTATCAAGTTTTTTTTCAAAAGAAGCCTTGGGGTCAAAATTGGCCCTGCCCCCGGGGGTCATTGACTTTCCTTAACTATATATAGTAAAAGCTTAAAAAATCTTCTCTCAAAAAACAGAAAAAGCTAGAGCTAAAATATTTGGCATGAAACATTGTCTGATGAGTGTCTACCAAGTTTGTTCAAATAAAATCCTTTCTGTCAAAATTGGTCCCGCCCCAGGGGCTCATTAATTTTCCTTATATGTATGTAGTAAAAACTTAATAAATCGTCTTTAAAAAACCGAAAGAGCTAGAGGTTAAATATTTGGCATAATACATCTCCTAGTGAGTGTCTCTCAAGTTTGTTCAAATTAAAGCCCTGGCGTCAAAATTGGCCCCGCCCCTGGGGTCATTGATTTTCCTTATATGTATATAGTAAAAACTTTTAAAAAATCTTCTTTAAAAAAAAATAAAAGAGCTAGAGCTTAAATGATTGGCATGGAGCATTGTCTGATAGGTGTCTACCAAGTTTGTTAAAATAAAAGCCCTGGAATAAAGATTGGCCCGCCCCTGGGGGTTGGGGGTCATTGATTTTCCTCATATATCTATAGAAAACTACAAAAATCCTCATTTTAAAAAACTGAAAGAGCTAGAGCTTAAATATTTGGTATAATACATCTTCTAGTGAGTGTCTATCAAATTTTTTCAAATAAAAGCCGTGGGGTCAAAATTAGCCCCATCCCGGGGGTCATTGATTTTCCTAATATGTCTTTAGTAAAAACTTTTAAAAATCTTCTTTTAAAAACCGAAAGAGCTAGCGCTTAAATATTTGGCATGAAACTTTGTTTGATGAGTGTCTATCAAATTTGTTCAAATAAAAGCCCTGGGGTCAAAATTGGCCCCGCCCCGGTGGTTATTGATTTTCCTTATATATAAATAAAGACATTTTAGTAAAAACTTAAAAAATCTTTCTTTTTTTAAACCGAAAGAGCTACAGCTTAAATATGTGGCATGAAACATATTCTAGTAAGTGTCTATCAAGTTTGTTCAAATAAAAGCCCTGGGGTCAAAATTAGCCCCACCCCCGGGGGTCATTTATTTTCCTTATATGTATATAGTAAAAAATCCTCTTTTAAATAACCCATAGAGGTAGATCTTAGATATTAAGCATGAATCATCTTCTAGTGAATGTCTACAAAATTGTTCAAATAAATTCCTCATGGTGAAATTGGCACTGCCCTGGTTTTCCTTATATGTCTATGGTATATAAACTTTTAAAAACCTCAAAGAGCTAGAGCTTAGATATTAAAAATATCATGAAGCATCTTCTAATGGTCTACCAAGTTGGTTAAAAAAAGCCCCTGGGTTAAAATCAGCCCCGCCCCAAGGGCCTATGTACAGATGAGCAATTTCAGGGTCATAATGGCCCTCTTGTGTTTTTTATGGGGGTTGGGGGGTAAATTTTCCTTATATGTATATAGTAAAACCAGGATAAATATTTAATTCTCTAAAATCTTAAAGGCTAAAGCTTAGATATTTTGCATGAATATTGTTTTGTAAACCTCTTAAGATTGTTCAAATTATAGCTCTGAGGGTCTCAATTAAACCAATCCCCTCAGATTTAACATACCCATAAGTAGTTTTATAGTTAAAACTAAAATAATGAACTATCGAGGCTAAAGCTTATGTATCTGGCATGAACTTGTGAATTCTAGCAAGATCAAATTATGGAATCAGGGTCTACACTTGCCCCAACCCAAGGGGAATAGATTTTCCTAAAATGTTTATTGGCCTTTCCAATTGACCCTAGATATTTTAATACTTATCAACCCATAACTTCCATAGCAACCAATGACTTCCATAACAACAATTTACTTTCCATAGCAACCGCTGGCTTCCTTAGCAACCATAAACAACAAGTGACTTCCATAGCATAGAAGCCATTGACATTCCATAGCACCTATTGACTTTTCGTTGCAACCATTGATTTCTGAAGCAAATTTTGACTTTACTTAGCAACCAGTGATTTCCTACATGTAGTGACTTTCCAAGCAACCATAGACTTTCAATTGCAACCATTGGAAATAATTATATTTCATAGCAGTTATTTCGTTCTATAGCAACCATTTAAGAGTTTCTTAAGGAAACAGGTACAAGGTACAAGGTTTAGAGCTTTGATATTTGGTATATAATATCATATATGGGTCCGCTACTAAAGTTGCTTTAATTATGCCCCTAGTGTTAAAATTGCCCTGCCCCAGAGGCAATAGTTTTCCTTATATGTATAAAGTAAAAACTTGAAAAATCTTCTTCTCTGAATTGACAAAGGCTAGAGGTAAATTACATGGCATGAGACCTTGCGAAGTGAACCTCTACCAAGATTGTTCAAATTATAGCCCTGAGGTCAAAATTGGTTCCGCCAATCATTGATTTTCATTATGTACATATAGTAAAAAAAAAATAGTTTTGTCTGAAGGTACAAGGCATAGAGCTTTGATGTTTGCTATATAATATCATCTGTAGGCCCTCTACCAAAGTTGTTGTTCAAATTTTTCACCTGGTGTCAAAATTGGCCCTGCCCGGGGGCAATGATTCTCATTATGTACAAATAGTAAAAACAGTAAATAAAAAAATGTTTTCTTAATGGGAGAAAGCTACAACTTAGATATTTGACTTGAAATGTTGTTTGATGGACCTGTATCAAGATTGTTTTAAAATTAAACCCTTGGGTCAAAATGTTGCCTTGCCCAAGCGGACAGTTACCTACTTTCTTGTCCTTTGGTGTACAGCAATGAAGTTTTGACCACGTGCACATTTTTAGTTGTAAAATTGAAATTTGATATCAGGTGACCTAGATTTTGATGATGTGACCTACTTCCTTGTCCTTTGATCTACAGCTATGAAATTTGAACCATGTGCACAGATTAAGATGTCCTTTGATGTAGTCATGAAATTTAGGCTGTATGAAATATGACCTTCACCACCAAATTCACTAGACTCAAGTGCATTGATATATTCCTACTCTGATCTTTTATTGGATTAACAATAAATTTAACCACTTATCAGATAAAAAGAATTAGATAAGTCAGGGATCTATGCATTATGACAATCTTCAATTGTATAGGAACAAAAACAGTCTATTCCTACACTACTATTTAGTGTTGTATTAATGCGGTGGCATACCATTTTTCTCAAATGCAATCTTGTTTTACACTAAACATTCTACCATATATTATAAGAATGCCTAGGAGGGTTTTAAGGTCCTGTGTGGCTCCCTGGTAGTCCTTTGTGCCCCTTAAGAAATATTTTAAGGTCCTTTGTTCACCTGACCAGTCCTTAGCGGTACAGCAACTCATCGAAAACATATATTCTATCTTAAAAATTATATTTTTTCTGAAAAAAAATAATACATTTTTGTCTATTTACTTACTAATATATATTTTAAGAATGTTATAGGAGGGATTTTAAGGTCATTTGTGCCTCCCTAGTAGTTGTTAGTGCACCTGAGCAGTCCTTAGCGGTCCGGCAACTCATCGAAAATTTTATCAACAAAATTATATTTTTCTTAAAATAATACTTTTTTTCACTAAACATACTACCATATATTTTGAGAATGTCATAGGAGGTATTTTAAGGTCCTTTGTGCCTCCCTAGAAGTCCTTTGTGGCTCCTTAGCAGTCCTTAGCGGTCCTTAGCAGTCCTTAGCAGTGTTTAGTAGGACCGCTTTCAAGCAACCATGACTTTCCAATACAACCATTGAACTGCAAAGCATTTACTTGATTTACTTAACAACTTGTGATTTAACAAGCTTTGACTATCCAAATTAATCCATAGCAACAAGTGGTTTCTCTTGAAAACAAGTGACTTCCATAGACACCACTGACTTACATTGAAACTCGGACTTCCATTGCAACTTGACATTGATTTTCCTCAGCAACGTGTAATCTCAATAGCGATCAAAGACATTCAATAGCAGCCGTTGACACTTCATAGCAACCAGCGACTTCCATAACATGCATTGACTTTTAATCTAGAAACTATTGACTTCCATAGAAATGTTTGACTTTCAATGCAAACAGTGAATCTACCATTGACTTCCATAGCAACTATTGATTAATCATTTAGCGCCACCATTCCTTGTTGATGAAAAAATTTCAAATTTTATATAGCAACCAATGACTTCCAAACCAACCATTGATTTTCCATAGCAACATCTAATTCCCATAGCGTTTAATTTCTTTCATAGAAACCAATAACTTCTATTGTAACTATTGCCTTTTTGTCGAGCAATTATTTTTTCATAGCAATCATTTACTTTCCAAAGCAACCATTGACTCTTACAGCAAGCATTGGCATTTTACCTAGCAACCAGTGACTTCCATAACAACCATTTACTTTCAATAGAAATGAATCTACTTTTGACTTTAATGGCAACCACTTGCTTCCATAGCTACTGTTGAGCAGTCTTTAGTGGTCCAATTTCTTCAGTAATTTATTTATGGATTTGATTTATACTTTGGCAAAAGAACACTTGTAACAAAACTGAAATGAAAAGTCATTCAAATATGACCTTGACTTAGATTGACATACTTTTGATCTTCATTGCAGATTTGATTTAAATTTAGACCAAAGAACGCATATGATAAAATCGACCTGTTTAATAATTCCGATATGACAATGACTTTTTATTGACCTTCAGGTCAATTTATTGAAATTTACTTTAGATGACATAGTGATGTTTATTTATGGATTAGTTCTTGGCTAAAATAACACTTACATTGTATTTTAAAACTGGCAATGATTAATTCAAATGTGACCTTGACGATCAGGGTCAAATATGAAATTTGAATGATAATTTGTTCAAGACAGTTATGTTTTCTAGGAGTATTCTTAACTGCATTATTCTTTCTTCAATGTGTTAGACCAAAGAAGAAAGAATAATGCAGAGTATTACAAGTCCCACCGAGCAGTGGCTCTTATTTTAGATGTAGACTATTTCAGATGCATATATGAACTTTATGATCAGTTTACCATTGGAATCTTTAACTGCTTTTTATTCATAACTTGCAATATTAATTTGCTCCATGTTTATAAGAGCCTTCATAATCAGGGGAGTGATATAAGGGTCATGACCCTCTTGTCCACAAACATTTTACTAGATAAGAATAATAAAGACATTGTTCCGCAATTTTTACCCATTAATAAGATATGCGTTAATCTGATGTCTTGTTTCTCTTTTCAGCGGCCTTAGATCAAAATCTTTGTGATGCAGAATCTGGAGGATTTGTGTAGTTATAGATTATTTTGAGGAGATATATTTTGCAACAAAATTATAATGTTCCTTTCTTGACAAGGTAAGCCTTAAATTATCTTAATGATTGACAGATCAATAAAATCCAAATGAAGATAGTAAAATAGAATATCGAAGACAGTTTCCATACAAAGGACATTTTCTTCATTCAACTAATTCATGAACAGAAGATGTTGATGGAAATTGTTGAAAAAATATAAAGTTCTGTAAGCTGAGTTTCAATACCATCGGAGTTTAATACCTTTTATTCATAGTTCAGCGTGTGCTTCTTCAACAGATATCAATTTATGTCAAATAATTGAATTCATTTTGGTTGTCAAAAAGCAGTGGTTCTGATTAGATGTCAGCTCGTGCCTAAATGATTAAATTCAGTTGGCTTACTGAAGGTCTGTGGTTCTACTCGGATACCAGTTAATGCTTGAATATTAATTTCAGCTGGCTTTGGAAGGTGTATCATAAAGAGTGTTTACACGTGCCTCTATTATAAATAAATTACTTAGTTACTTACGATAATCAAAATTACAGGCTTACGGAAGTTTATATTTGGATTTACTTAGGTTAACCTTAAATGTGTGTGTTTAAGAGAAAAAAAACATGAAATATATTATTATACTGAATAAATCCTTTAATCTACACAGTTACGAAAGTTATGTTTCGTTTTTCTTATTTATTCTTTTTTCTCTCTTTTTTTTCAGAAAATCAGCTCCACTTTAATCTACAGTAACAATGATGATTATGCTTAATATAAAGACTTAACACCTGGTTCTTGTTTTTATTGAAAAATATCCAAAAGATAATTGTTTAAAAACAGTGCATCACCAATACCTTGTGCAATCTTCTAGTTCCTGGCAGAAAGGAAAACAGACCAGCAATTTTGAATTTATTTCTGCATCGTTTGTACCAAGTAAACATGATATCTTCAAGAAGAATTGACATCTAAAATGAAGGTTTTCACCAAGGCCGCTGTCAAATATTTAAGAGTTCCTTCTGAAAACTTTGTTTGTTAACTACGTAAATACCTTTAGAAAACATAAATGAAGCTTGTAAAAAAAACACTTGTTATTAAAGTGGATTGGTCTACAATGGGCACATTTTCCATAATAACAATGTAAGAGATGTGACTTTTTGGATATTCTTATAAACAAAATGATGATCAATATGAACACAATGTATGATGAATTATAATTTTTTGTTTTAAAACACTTCATTGGCACTACAGATCTTCCATTATAGACCAATTCACTTTAAAGGAAGTAAGATTAAAATAAATACTTTCTATAATAAGATATACAGGAAAATTGATGTTCCGCTGATTTAGAAATGAAATAATTAAACCTATATCTATATAACGACTACGCTTGAAGAAAGCATATTATGTTTGAATTTTGTAAAATAGTTTAATTTTGCGAAGTATAAGTTTGTTGCTTTTTTATTTTTATGCTTACAATTATGACAAAAAAGAAATTTGAAAGGCAATATAACTATAGGAAACAAAACAAAGGTATATTTTGGTAATACCATAATTAAGATAAAAAATATGTCATTGGTTATATTGATTAAAGAAGTTATATAACCTAGATAAAATAGATGTAAGTAAATATAACAAAAAACTTTCAGGCTGTCTAGCGAAATATTTTATACATGTCCATTTTAACTTTCAAAAGTCTTTATAAGGAATTTATAAAATAACACAACTGCCTTCTTTATTTGACAATAAGAAAGAAAATTTATCATACACTTGCATCAGATGATTACTTAAATATTGGCATACTGCACTTTTGTAACGTCGCATTTCATTGGATAATTGTGACGTTTATTTAGTCTTATATTCACGGCTGTTGTCGGTTTATAAAGAAATCTCGCTTTATTCCTCTAAGAATGGTGCTTGCTGTATTATAAATTCGTTATAAATATTTCGAACAGGTAACATATGGCAGTATATAAACGGTTGCTTGCAATATAACCCTCGCCCTAGCGGCTCAGGTTATATTAAAAAGCAACCGTTTAAATGGGGCCATATAACCTGTCAAAATCTTTATAACTAGTTAATACGTATGTAAAATCAAGGTTGCAATATTGTTAGAGTTGTTATCATTTACAATTGACTGTATATCTAAAAATTCTTCATAGTTTACTTATCTTACATACAAGAAAATACAAATCATTAATAGTTCTGTTCAGTAAGGCTCCCACGTTTACAATTTTTTGTAAACGTTTACACGACTGCTAAGAACCGAAACGATACCGTTTAAACGGTGGTACCTCTATATACTATACACACCATGTATTTAAGTCGCCAAATGATGTCTTGCTTTCAATTTTTAATACATGTACAAATAAAGAATGTGCAGGGCTCATGACGATTGAGTCAGCACACATTTTCTGCGTTGTAACCCCATTTTTTACCAAAAATGTATTATGTCACGAGCAATTTTGCACGGTAATGCTGTGTGGAGGGTTGTAAACACCCATTTTCCGTTTGTTTACTTTGGAATAAACCACTAGAATTGATAAAATCCATGATTACAGGCAATGATTAAGAAATTTTGTAAGACAATATGGTCATTTCGATTAAACGGTAAACAATATCGTAAACGTTTATGAATGAAAATCGAAACGAATCCGTTTAAACGTGAAATCGTGGGGGCCTTACTGTTCAGATGTGTTTCTTGATAATAGGTTGATCTATATTTTTGTACATAATATATTAATGTATAATGCTTATCCATGTTCTAGTCAGATTTAATGGGGTTTTCCGCTTAAATATATACATATGTTTATAGTTATATATTATAAGTTCTTACCATTTATTGTGTTTGAGTTACTGTGTATCTCATTGTTAAACTACAATGTAGTAATTTATATATATATGTACATATATTCAGAGAAAATAACAGAAAATGTATATTACTTACCTATGTATATGTTATATATACATGTATATTACTTACCTATGTATAGATGTTATATAGAAAGTTACATATATTCAGATAACACAATAAAATACATCCAGAAGGATGGGATATTGTTATGTTACTATGACATCAAAAAGCGTCATTTTTATAATAAATATTGCATAAATATATTTCTATTATCTATATAAATGTTTGAATCAATGCACAGTTTGATAGTTGGTATGCTATTGTTTGGTAACGCATTTCATTTCAGTCTTCTTATTTCTATTTTTAGAGATAGAACAAAACTGAACGCAATTTATTGAAATATTTATATTTTTTACAAGATTAATGCCAATATAAGTACATAACATCCATGTAAGACGTATACTAGTAATGTCATTATTGTTTACTTTTGGTTTACGTTTTGACATTTCAAAGATAAAGAAGGTTTTTTATATAAATAATACTACTGTTTTATACAAACAAAACTATGGTTTTATACATATGAAACTACTGTAATAATTTTATAACAGCAATGTTATATCTTTGTTACCGTTTATTCATATTTTCACATTTTTTAACAATCTACCATAGTTGGTTTATACAGAATTTAATTTAGTTTGATGGTATAGGAAGCTATGAGCTTATAGACATACTCTCGAATCTGTTCCTGGAACCAACCAGTACTGATTAGTATATACTCAGGAAACAACTGTCAGCTGAAATTTGAGATTTAACCATTTTTTCAAGTTTTAGAAAATATTAGAATTACGATATTGCTGTATTACTGTTTTGCATATTATATTGTAAAGGGAGATAAAACTGTACATATTTTGTTATATATATTATAATGAACTAATTGCAAGTATGATATGTTTACGGTAATTTAATATATAAATGCTTATATAATTATCATAGTCTATATATTTCATTACAATAAAATTTTAAAACAAAATCGATGTCTAAGTTATCATTCATTATACACTTATGTACGTAGATCAGTTTCGTTGAAAGGTAAACTTGTGGTATGAAGCTGTACACAATTATATTCTAGATATGTATCCTGCTGGGGAAATAATCATTATGTGGCGCCAGTACTGGTTAGTCCAGGAATATGAAAACACAAATAATTGTACTCGACAATGGTATTTAAAATCTAAGGAAATAAGGGTGTGCAGATGCTAAATGTTGAAAAATAAATTATTAAGGTGACTTTATTATGAGTATAAAGATACACGGTATAAACCAGCACTACATGGAAGGAAAATGTTTGACGATGTAGTCAAGAGGGCCCTGGATTGCTCACCTGTGAAATAGGTCAAAAAGTCGAAGTGAATCCCCTTTTCACCCTACATATATGCACAATTTGAAAACATGGGACAGCTTAATTTGAACAATTTTTGTACAGGACTACTAGATGATGCTACATACCACATATCAAGGTTCTAGGCCTTGTAGACTTTGACAACATTTTTAAGATTTTCCTATATAACTCCATGTAAAACTGATGAACTCACTGGCGGAGCCCCTTTGACCCTAGGGTCAAAATTTGAACAATCTTTGTAGAAC
Source organism: Ruditapes philippinarum (assembly GCF_026571515.1). NCBI lineage: Eukaryota > Metazoa > Mollusca > Bivalvia > Venerida > Veneridae > Ruditapes > Ruditapes philippinarum. Next base: position 36,889 of record NW_026852605.1, on the reverse strand, counting down.
CACTAGATGATGTCAGTGTTACATACCAAATATGAAAGCTCTAGGTCTAGGTCTCTAAGCCTTAATTGTACCTTCAGAAAAAAAGAATTTTAAGTTTTTACTAAATGAAAATGAAATAAATGACTCCCTCCCTGGAGCGTGGCAAATTTTGACCAAAGGACTATAATTTGACAATCTTGGAAGAGGTCCACTTCACAACGTATCTAACCTCAAATCCGAGTAGAAGTTCTTTTTTAATTTTTACTATAAATACATATAAGAAAACCTATGACCCCCTGGAGTGAGGCCTTTTTTGACACAAGGTGCAATATTTGAACAAGTTTGGCCTATTAATGGTACTATATACCGAATGTCTAAGCTCTATGCCTCTTCAAACCGCTTGCCCCTCACCGCTGTGGGTTCGAATTCTGAAGAAAAATCAATGACTACCCATGGCCGGGCAAATTTTGACCCCAGGGTTTTTATTTTAACAAACTTGGTAGAAACTCACTAGAAGATGTTTCACCCTAAATATCTAAGCTCTAGCTCTTTAAAAGATGATTTTTTTAAGTTTTTACTATATACATATAAGAAAATCAAGAGCCCCGTGGGGTGGACCAATTTTGACCCCAGGGCTTTTATTTGAACAAACTTGAAGACACCCCCTAGATGTTTCGTGCTAAATATCTAAGCCACAGGCACGAGTATCGGACCTGGGATGAAAATATATGACCAGATTGATAATAAAATTAAAATATACTATAAGTTATACAATACTCGTGCCTGTGATCTAAGCTCTAGCTTTTTAGTTTTTTTGAAACAGGATTTTTTAAGTTTTTTCTTTCGGTTGCCATTTTTTATAAGTGACCATCAATGGAACATTGCTGTGAAGTTTAAATTAAATTGGCTCAGCGTTCATTAGGAGATGTTGTTTCAAGTAAAACTTTGTACAATGGACGATCACCAAAGCTCAACAGGTTACTTTTTGACACTCAGGTGAGCTAAAAAATCTTGAAGTTCCTGTATGTACGTAATAGGAGACTACCTATTCTATAAAATAAATTAAACAAAAACACTGCTTTCTCTTTTACTTCACTTTAATTGATAAAATCTGCTTATTAAGTCTCAAAATTAAGTTCATTTTCAAATATTCAAAGTACATGTTGTAAATTTTTTTTCAAAATTACAATGACTAATTATTTCACACTGACTTTTATAATTCAGGATTTAAATAAAAGTTTCAAACAAGCACACCTAGATGTATCACTAACAAATGTATCTGATTAAAGGACTTTTTATGCTTTACATCACAATACAAACACAGTTCATAACTTGTAACAAATAAACTCAAAATAGTTCTAAAAATAACTCTTGTTCCAAGAAATAATCTTGTTCAAAGAAACAATCTAGTTCTTTTTCCAAGAAATGATTTCTCCAGCTAAATGAATTAATGGTAATGAGAGAAGTTAGAAGACAGCTGCAATTTCACAAAAGGGGAGTAAGTCAGTGGAAACCAATGCTAGAGTTGTGGGTCTTTTTTCATTTGTTAATGTTTGTTAATGTTTATAATTTTAAAAACTAAATAAAGATCAGTGGTTGTGTACATAGACCTTGTTAGAAAATTCTTATATAGGCCATGTCCATATTATCCTTATCAGAAATTTTACAAAGTGCCTAGAGGTTGCAATCAACTATGTTGTTGTATCGTTTATTAGATTTTATATACAGATTTGAAAAAACGATGATAATTTTGGCTAAATAAGAAGAGTTTTCAGTGTGATAGCATGTTGACTATTTTAAGTGCTTGAACGTAAACCAAAAACAAGGAAAATGTAAAATTTTCTAAGTTAAAAAAAGGCCATTATTCTCTTAAAGTCCATGTCAGAGTTATGGGCCTTGGAAAGAGACCTCCTACTAAGTTTCAACCCATTCCTTTAGGTAGTTTAGAGATAACAACTTGATCCCAAAAACTTATCCAGGGTGAGTACAATATGTATGAAAGTGAAATATAGGTAAGTTATCAAATATCAATGTAATGGTGATATGATATTTGTCATCCCACATCCATATTATCTCCAATATTCTTTAAACTGAATCAATCACAGTTAAACATGTACAAAAAGACTGCATGCTAGAGTTATTACCCCTGGACAATATCTTAAATGTACATGACAATGAAGGGAAAAATTTAGTTCATTAGCAAAAATTTTGTACAGTATTAAAGCTGAACGCCTCCAGATGATCAAAAATATTTAATAAAATCAAACCTGAGAATATTAATGTATTAATATTTTAGGAAAAGTAAAGATTTAAAATTCTAGTCATAGTTTACATGTTATGTGTGATTTATGACTGATTTTTCAGCATTTATACTTGTATTTCTACTATGTTACTAAAGCAGTAAGGGCTATTTTTGCATATTTTGACCTCTTTATGGTAATCAACATGGGTTGTAAGTACAATTGATAATGTGTAAATTGCATTCTTTTGGTAAATTCACAATATTATACTTTTAAATTCATTTTCGAATTTTCATAAAAATTAGTATGAATCTGGAGGTGTGCATCTTTAATGCACCTTTTTGATATATAACAGATGATGACAATCTGGATCCAAGGTTAGAAAGATTTTTTTCTAGACTCAAACTCAGATCTGGGGTATCTGATTGGGTCAGAAACCTGCAAAAAATTATACTGACCAATTATCAGCCGGAAATTACTATTTAATTATGGTTAATTATCAATAAAAAGGCTACCACAACAAAATTGCATTTCAATGCATCATGATTATTAAAATAGGGCCATCATTTTCACGATAAACTTTAGTCCCAGCCCTTGACTTACAAATTCAATGGTATGATAACAGACAAGTGTGCTTTTTATATCAACCTCATTTTAACATATGACATCAATATGTCAGTGGAGGATCTAGTAATCTGTTAGTCAAAATTAAGTCCAATACCAATCCACTAAAGATATGCTTTTCCTTGAAAAGGGTTTAAACATAATAAAGAAGTATTCAAAGATTCAATAGCTTTATCTCAAAATGCTTTTAATTTTTTTGGACGAAGTCAGTCGCAGATCAGTTTGACTTCCTTTAAGATTCACAGGTAAGAACTGAATATAAGAAAGATTTTCATTGGTTATTTTAAAATTGCAAACTGAAATCCGGGCTAAAATAATGTCCACGATATCAGAAAAGCATGTGAGAAAAAGCAGGTTTACCCAGTCTGTTTATCTTTTTAAAGTACTTCTTATTAATTCATTAGTGATATGAAATGTGGATTCAATGACAGACTACGGAGGTGATTGATACAAAAAACTTTTCGAAGTTTCAACCCAGTACCTTACAGGTTCTATGAAAAATTGGGTTGGTAACAACAAAAATGAATCAAAAGTATGACATTCATGTACATTGTATATACAAATCAGACAGCATAACTCCACCATTAGTACAAATATAAGCTAAAAATCATACAATGACACAGACAATTGTAAGCTCAAATGATGATGAAACCAGTAATATAAAATAAAAACATCCAAAAAAAATATAGGCGACAATCTGATTCTCTGTAACAAGTCTATTGTTTAGAATGACCATGCACAATATCCTCGGGCCTAGTTATATCATAATCCGGATCCTCAGGCGGTATAAGCTCATATTTACTAGTAGAACCGCCACTTTCCCGGACATGCTCCAGTAACTCTTGAGCACTCCGTTTCCGACTAACAATCAGGTATCGATTCTCATTTTTACCTTTACTGTTTGTCTTAAGCCCAAGTTTTTGACCTATTTTATGAATAATGGCCCGTTCTTCTTTTTGAAGTTCTGAGGAAAAATGCAAGTCTTTTTGTTCGTCTGATCTAATATAATCTTGTAACATTTTTGTCACTCTTTCATGAAAGTTTTTCCCAATACCTCTCTCGGCACTTAAGCCAAGACCCTCTCTTCCAATGATCATTTCTGCCTTTACAGGCTCTGAGATACCTCGCCCATCTTTGCCACACCCTCCTCCGACCCATCCCATCTTACGCAATAGCATATTTCCAATGTTGCTGTCTGGTATAACCCCGCCCACATTCTCTCCCGATTGTTGAATATCACTTAGCAACTGTTCCTTTGTGAATCCACTTGCGTCCGAATCAACAGCTTGCTTTATCTTTATGGTGTAACAACATTCTTTTAAATTTTTCAACGAATCTGTCACAGCAAGCTGTTTTGCCTCATCTTTAGTAGGTCCGTGTGCCATAGCAACCACTATATCTGACAACAACAAACTACACTGAACACCGTCACCATCATTTTCATATTCCAACTTCAGGACGACTCTGTTGAAATTTGCACTGTTGTGTAACACAGAAAGCTCATTCACAGTGTTATTCAATGGTGTACTATCTATCAATATAAACTGAGACAGATCATCTATGGAATGATTCACATTTCCGTTACCTTTCTTCTGCACTTTTAATCTTCCTTCACTAACATTTCCACCTGCAGATCTTTTCCTCAAGTTTTGCATTGGTGAATTGTTCCTGTTAATATTGTAAGCATCACGATTTTTATTTAGACTGTCACTCAGATCAGATGTGCAGCTTTGTGTCTGTCTGTCTGTATCAGCGTTTTCTTTTACAAAATTAAGCAGTTTTGTTGCTAAAGCTTCTGGCGTATTTGACCCAGACTGCTGAAACTGTGACCCAGTCCAGGATGAATCGCTTTTCCTGAATGCCAGAGGTTTATTGTTTAATGGATGATTCGGTTGGTGAAATACGATCTTTGGTTTACTATAGGATGAAAGATTAGCCTGCCTAGATTCAGGAGTAGATTGAGACATAGAATTCTCAGACTGTGCTGTTTGTCCACATACACTAGTAGACTGTGCTACTGATTTCCCCTCGTTCTGACTGGTGGTATATTGTGGTTTTTGACCTTGACCCTTAGCACCTAAATTTCCAGACTTTCCAGCAACAAAAGGAACTTTAAACTCTGGTTCTTTCTGCCTTAACTCAAAAACACCTAGAGAAATCTCTTTCACAGTCAAAGTGTCATGGTTGAAAACCTTTAGACCATTTTGATATGCTTCATGCTTGGCAGCCTTTTTGGTAGTAGCTTGACCTTGGGATATAAGCACACCATCTATCTCCAGACGACACAAAAACATTGCCTGTCCACTTGGTGTTCTCTTACCTATACCTACTTCATCACTTATCTTCATTTTTACTTTATCCACGGCCATGTGGGTGACTTCTATAGCGTTTTTATTTGGTAACATTCTTGATTTTATAGCTTTTTGTAAATTCATGAATTTAGCGTCTACTCTAGGGTTACAGCCATTTTTCGCGCCAGCATGGTACTCCGCTGATATATTGCCACTTGATGCAGCGGCACTGTTTGTACTAACACCAAAACCCAGACCTACCCTTTTATTCCCAAAGTTAACACTTAAAGAGTTTGGTTTAGGCTTTTGGTCTTGCATTTCATGAAAGGCCACATCTATACTATGAAATTCAGTTTTTGCTTTCACAAAGTTTAAAGCAGGACTAACCATAGCTTTCTTAACATCTGTCCCAGGCTTTGGTTCAGTTTCAGGCCCACTTTCTTGCTGCATTATACTTTCAGTCACCTGACAGGCTTGCTGGTTCCCAGATTCTGAACTTATCAACCATTCTGGCTGGTCCCCTTCTACAAGATCATTCCTTGGACCATACCCATAGCCGTACCCAAGTTGACACGTGTAGGCCTCCATAGCCTGCTCTACCTCCGTCTCTGACTCGGAAGGTTTGTTCTGGTAAGTTCTATAATCAAACCTAATTTGATCACTTTCACTTGCCTTTTTATTATCTTCAGGCTTTGATGAACCATCAGATGTTGCTGCAGATTTATTAGACCCTGCTTTTACAAAGTTTACACCTTTTATTCCTCCACGAGTATTTCCGCGCCACATGTTTCCCCTAGCTCTTCCTCTCCAATGATCATTGCTTATCCTTTCATTTTCATTAACTCTACTGTTACCCAAAGTTTCTCTCAACTGATCCTGACTTTGACCTCTTCCACGACCTCTGAATGACCTATCATATCCCCTTGAAGGCCCATGACCTCTACCTCTATTATCTGGAGCCCGTCTGTCTGGGCGGCCCCGGTTCATGTTATTTCTCTCAGTTTCATACTGACTGTATTCTCTATAATGAGAAGAAGCTTCCGAAGCACGTAGGTCATCATGGTAATATGGGTCGCCATGGTAATATGGATCACCATGGCGATAGAGGTCATCTTGTTGATAACGATCATCACTATAGTACCGTTGACCTCTTCTCAGATAAGGATCATCATCAGGGTCACAGAATTCTAGGTCATCATAAAATTGTTCATAATAGTTCATTTTGACAATCTGAAAATATATTACCATACAGATATGAAAACTCAGTAATAAAATATATGCAAACAAGTGTTATTATGAGACCTACACCTTACAGATTACACCTTACCCATATAAACTTACAACTTGATGAGTGGATTTTAGAAGTATAGAGAAAAACTTGGAACTCTTTTCTTAAAATGAGAAGCAAAGTTAAATACTGGTGTTTTATATGCAGAATTTTCAACCCAGTTTTACATAAAATTTATTATTTAGCAAATGAACAAATACAGTCAATTCTCTATGAAAGATGCACTAAAAGTTACTGCCTTTGATTTGTTTGTTTGATTGGGTTTTATGTCACATTGACACAGTATAGATCATATGGCGATGTTCCAGATTTACTGGTGGAGGAAGACCTCAGGTGCCCTTTTGTACATTATTTCAGGCACAAATGGGCACCAGAGTAGAACCACTGACATGCCGTAAGCTAGCTGGATAGCTTCCCTGTCGGGATTCGAACCCATAGTGATGGGGGCAAGTGGTTTGAAGTCTTACTGCCTTTGATTATTAAGCTTAGTAAATGTTACAGGAGTTCAACTGTGGTCAAAAAGTCTAAAAAAACATAAAATTTGATATTGTTACATAATTATGTCAGTTGTTTTTTTCCAATACTTTGGGAATGGTGCCGTACCTGACTGATTGGAAAAAATGCGTTATTTTGACTTAAGTTGGGAATTTTTATTATGCTTTCAGCTACAAATAAGATTAGTCATCATGAATAAAGCTTCCACTGTCCAGGAGTATGAGTATGAACTATTGAGTGGTGATATATATGAATATCTTGGATTATAATGATTTTAGATAAATCTATTGGCTTTTGGAAATTTTGAACAGCCATTTTGGGAATTTAAACATTGAAATTGGGAATTTTAATGTTTATTTTCTATTGGGAACAGTACCTTTTTAGGGTATTGCATGTATTAGTTATATAAAGAAAAAAAAAACTATGTATATCAAGTGAAGCACTTAAAATGAAAAATCTGATAAAGAATGATAAAAAATATATATTTTATAATTTATATGTGCTATTCTTAGCCCAGAATTTGAGTAGATATAAATTGCAATTTTCTTTTTCATTTTTTTAGCTTATTTTGCACAATAAAAATGATTATTCTGGAAAAACAAAGTAATACATATGAGCCGTGTCATGACAAAACCAACATAGTGGGTTTGTGACCAGCATGGATCCAGACCAGCCTGCGCATCCGCACAGTCTGATCAGGATCCATGCTGTTCCCTATCAGTTTTTCTACTTGTAATAGAGTTGGTAAGAGAACAGCATGGATCCTGATCAGACTGCGCGGAGGCGCAGGCTGGTCTGGATCCATGCTGGTCGCAAACGTTGATTTTGTCATGATACGGCTCATATGCTACTCACCTATTTACAATATATACAGAAAGGATTTATAGGTAAATTTAAAGTTGTTGCATCAATTCCTTCAACTCCATCATTGTCTGATAGGGGTACCTGGAACAGAAAAGTTAACATTAAGTTTATTCTAAACATAAACTAACAGCTGCCTGTAAGGCCCCCACGGTTACATGTTTAAACAGATTTGTTAATTTATGATTTTCATTCATAAACGGTTACGATATTTTTTTTACTGTTTTATCGAAATGACCATATTGTCTTACAAATAATCTTAATCATTGCCTGTAATCATGGATTATTATCATAAAATGTGTGCCGCATCAATCGTAATGAGCCCTGAACATTATTTGCTTGTACAAGTCATGTATATAAAATAGAAAGTAATTCATCATTTAGCGACTAGAATACATGGTGTAGTATAGTCATAGAAGTAACACCCTTTAAACAGTATCACTTCAGTTCTTAGCAAACGTGTAAACGTTTACAAAAAATTGTAAATGTGGGAGCCTTAGCTGCCATTGGGCCACAACATTAAAACAAGTGCATGGAATTTTTAAAGTTCACAATGGGGTATAAATGCTTGGTGACCAAGCACAGATATTCAATTATCTGGAACCATACAGATACCACAGACTGTTACTGAGAGTTGGTTTTTATGCTAAATGTACATGTATTTTAAAATTTGTGAATATGTTGTCACCTTAGTGCAGTAATAGGTTAAATCCTCCTATATTTCATAGGAGTTAACCACTTACTGCACTACTAAAGTGATGATGTGCATTAATGGGTATATCCGCCCCCCTAATGCTTTACCTCCAGTTTGATAAGTGCTCAAATACACTAGAATAACTATCATCTGCATTGAAACTGAGAGTCATGGTTTTAACTTTTAACCCTAGAAATGTATTTAAAACTTTTTTTTCTTTTCTTTTAACATCGTTTATGACGAATCTCTCAGATTCCTTTTGGAAGAAAAAAGTGTTAACTTTCATTTTAATTATATAATTATTATTATATGTATTTATTGACTGAATAATGCTTAATTATGGTACCCGATATTTTCAAATTCTAATAAAATCAAAGCTAAACTATCAAGATACATACATTGTATAATTTAATATTTGACAAGATCTCCCAATATAAAGAAAATTTAGGCAGACATTGAAAACTGACCCTTACTTTGGTCATTTTTTTTGCGATACTTTAAATATGGCTCTGCAAGTAGGAATATGATCAAACTAGTGCTAAAAAGGGTGGGGTAGGGTAGCGTTTTTATACATATTTCAGAACATTTAGGAACAGTCATTATTGTGTCTGTATTGTAATCAGAACTTTAAGCATTAAGTTTACAATCTAAGTATTCCCTTTAGGGTCCCAAAGTTTTATAATTATGTTCTTGGTGTTGTATATTTTTCTTTTTGGTAGTTAGATGTCTTTTTGAAATTTTCTGGTTTTAGTAACGTTTTGCGCTCCGCAATTTTTCACGATATTTCAATGGCAAAATTTAGTCTTATAGCCCCACACAGTTCTTTTACCATATGATTGTTGGGGAAACAACCACATTAAAGGTTAAACTGCTTGCATGACTCGTTATTTCTAACCCGAAGGCAAGATTATAGTGTCCATGAGGATGGAGGCGGAGACAGGAATAATACCTCGAGTTTCAGCATCATAGCTTTAAACTTGTTAAAGTTATTGAAGATATAGAATAACCATATCTAAATTCTGATATGTGCCCTGCACCTAGTAAGATATTAAAATGAGAATTAGAAGGGAAAAAAACGTTTTCATTGTACTTACTCACAACCATAGACTTTGAAATTGACGTAACAATTGGCGAGACAAACTAGTCTGTCTTCATCAAGTTTGTCATGGTGAACTTGAAGAAAACGTTTCCTCATTTTCCATTCTGTGTTACTCTCGTTGGGATTTCGGAAACTTTCTACGTCAAATTTTTGTTGCTGTTCAGTCATTGTGCCAATTTATAAAAAAAAAATATCCTTCAGAATGAACAAACCTGTAAAACAAAATAAAACAGATATCTCTAAAACTGAAAAGGAGTTTAAAGATAGAATATATACATGTATACATACATATTCATTATACACTTATAAATGAAAAATTGAGAAATATTGATGAAATAAAATGTGTATTTTCATTTTCCGTATTTCAACTATAACAATTTATTTTTTACTGCAATGAAACATACTTTCTGTATTATCACTTGTGTCTTGCCAGACTACTTTCTTCTAAATTCAGGCTATACATAAAAGTTAAAGGAAAGTCTTTCAAATTGTAGATATCAAAAGAGAGAAATATCCAGACTTCTGTGTTGAACAATCTCAGTTGACAATGTTTGCTGAAAAGTCAGTCAGTGATTTTTTTACCTAATTTTGACACCGAATATCAGTGTGTCTTCCCAAATGACAAAAAAATGTAAAATTTTCCCTAAAAATCTTGAAATTTCCCAAAAATTGTTATCTTTTTCCAAACCAAACCGATTTCTGATATGGTAGATGCAAAAAAATCGTAATTTAAGCACACATGCTCGCAAAATGTGCAGTTAAATAGCAGAATTTACCAGACATATAATTGATATCTGCTGTGCATGCTATTGGCAAGTACCCGCTGCAGAAACTGATGACGTTTACCATGCGAGCTACAGTAACTGATGACTTTTATAGTAAAATCTATTTAAGGTAGCTCTTTTTGGTTTTTCGGTGGCATATTTAGACGGACTATTTATAACTGGTTTAGTGTGTTCAAGTAATTTCATTGTGTGTTTCAAGTGGTTTTGTCAAACTACCGGTTCAGCGAACTTATTTTGTATTATAAATAAGGTTGCGGTTTTAGCAAACTTATTTTTATAGTGTTAATAGAAATTAATTGTATACTGGGCATGTCAAGTATCGTTGGTGTACAATGTAAATGAAATCTTTTCGGCAAACTTAATGTTTGAAGCTGCATGCGTTAGTGGTGTCATTGGCCTTATGTTACATGATATCTAAACACACTTGTTTGTAATGACATTTAGTTCTAGTACAGCTTATATTTATAGGTAGATCAGTACAGTTTTCACCTTATCAATCAAATTAAATTTCTTTAGACTTTTATTAACTAAATGAACAAGTTTTCAAAGTTTTGTACATTGTCACTGGTGATTCTTTTGATCTATAACAAGCCCGTAATGTATATTGGACTAGCACATGATATTCAAAAGAACATATCAGACGTTATGATAATGAGCTTGTTATAGGTCAAGCCCAACGTCTAATAGTAATTGCTCACGGACGCATACCATTTTAAAGAAATAAAAAAATGCCTTTCAAGCTTTGTTCAAAAGTTTATCAAATTTTCTTTCAATGTCCTGCTCAATCATTAACAAAAACTCTCAAATAATGTAGTTATCAACCGAAAATGAAATATAAACATCAATCTATTTTTGCCATCCAGGTTAAGTCATCGTTTTACAGATTTGTTCCAAATTTTTGAAAGGAAGAATATATTCATACTCGCTGGCGGTGTATGGGCAAATATTTCGTTAAAAAATATTTCATTTGAGACTTTTGACTCATTTAAACGCTTGCATTTGAATTAGCCAATCAAATTTAGCGCACTGTGTGACAGCCATTTGTTTATCGACTGTAGATGTAATTTAAATAAATAAGAGGATTTAATCATGATTTTTCGGATGTGACAGTTTAATTATTTTGGCAAAAAGTATAAATTATGTTTTAGTTTTGTTTTGTTCATAAATCAGGTCAAAACAAATGTAAATACACGCTGTCTTAATTGTTTTTCGTTCCGCCCGATTTTCTGGCGGAACATGCTATGGGTTTTTGAGCAATTTCGATATGACGTTGCCTTGCCCAGAAGCAAAAATATCTCAAATACGTCATATTTATAGGACGCAAACAGGACGTTTCGGCCCCAAACCAAACCGGCCCCAGTGGAAAAATCGGCCCCTGGACGTTTCGGCCCTTTTCCGTGAGACGTTTCGGCCCTACTATATAGTACAGACAATTAATTAAATTAATTAACAACAATTAATTGAATTACAATTAAACAATTATGGCACTTTAATTCTTTAAATAATTATTTATTATCTTTGATCTCTTGAACCATTTAGATATACGTTAATGTTTTTAAAGGTGTAACAAACAATAAAGGCAGGTTAATCCTTAATTTATAAATCAAACCATTAAAACTTCTTGATTAAGAAAGTTAATTACAATTATTCCTTAGAAAACATTATTTTTTTTATCTTAATTAAACTATAAGCCTACGTATTTTTTTCAAGGTGTAACTAATTAACTGTTTATAGCTTTATGTAAGCTGGAACATACGATACGGGGACGGGAAACACAGAGATTATCGCTCCTTATGTTTTCGTCCAATCAGGAATCAGCGCCGCCATTTTTACAATTTTAGTTCAAAGCGGAGGAAATGTTCGGTCAGAAAATCGATCGGTATATTTACTTAATGGGGTTGAAGTCCCCAGAAAGTAAATGAAATAATTCTGTAAGTATCATGACATTGATCCGATGTATTTTTAACATGGTGTATAAAGTATCTAATGTGAAAAACTGTGTCTGTTGAAAGAATAAAAATTTCAATCGAACTGATGTTTTGTGTTGATCGCCGTGAAAGGGTGATTTTTGTCTGCAAAACTTTGTTTAAATAAGTAAATTACAAGAAAACTGACAGAATATTTTGATAGATCCTTTAAATATCTTTGGTTTAACGTTAAGATTATGGAATTTTAGTGAGATAAAATGAAATTTTACGAGTTCCAATTTTATGAACTGTGACAAAAATCCGAAAAATAAAATGGCGGAATGCAAACGTGATGTACATTTTTTGTCCCGTAAATGAACGTTATATGTTAATTAAATTTGTCCCATGTTAGTATTTTGTAGTTAAACATAAAAATATCTATAACAAGAAAATAAAATTGGATCAATTATCTTGTAGGATTTTTCATTACGCTGTGTCAAATTTCAACCATTTTTTGGTGAAATCTGAGACCAAACCATAAATTGACGAATTTGCAGTTAAGTCGTTTGATATTTAAAAAAGTAGAAAAAATAATGTTTTAGAAATAGGTAGGGTTTCTTTTAATTTTTAAAAACCATAATTTGTTATCTGAATGAAAACAAGAGGGCCATGATGACCCTGAAGTCGCTCACCTGTATATAGGCCCCCCAGAGCAGGGCAAATTGAAACCCCAGGGCTTTCATTTTAATAAACTTGGTAGACACCCATTAGAAGATGTTTCATGCTAAACATCTAAGGTCAAGCTTGTTGGGTTTTTTAAAAAAAGATTTTTTAAGGTTTTTTCTTTACACTTTATACTTTAGTATTTAAACTAGTATTTAAAAACAATGACACTCCTGGGGCAGGGCCAGTTTTGACCCCAGGGCTTTTATTTGAACAATCTTTGTAGACACTTACTAGAAGATGTTTCATGCTTAATTATCTAAACTCTAGCTATTCGGGTTATTTCCAAGAAGATTTTTAAGTTTTGCTATACACATATAAGGAAAATCAATGTCACCCGGGGCGGGGCCAATTTTGACCCCAGGGCTCTTAGTTGAACAAACTTGGTAGACATCCATTAGAACATGTTTCATGCTAAATATCTTAGCTCTAGCTCTTTGGGTTATTAAAAAGAAGATTTTTAAGTTTTTACTATATTCATATAGGGAAAATCAATGACCCCCTGGGGCGGGGCCAATTTCGACCCCAGGGCTCTTATTTGAACAAACTTGGTAGACATCCATTAGAACATGTTTCATGCTAAATATCTTAGCTCTAGCCCTTTGGGTTCTTTAAAAGAAGATTTTTAAGTTTTTACTATATACATATAGGAATAATCAATGACACCCTGGGGCGGGGCCAATTTTGACCCAAGGGCTTTTATTTGAACAAACTTGGTAGACACCCATTAGAAGATGTTTCATGCTAAATATCTTAGCTCTAGCTCTTTGGGTTCTTTAAAAGAAGATTTTTAAAGTTTTTACTATATACATATAGGGAAAATCAATGACCCCCTGGGGCGGGGCCAATTTTGATCCCAGGGCTTTTATTTGAACAAACTTGGTAGACACTCACTAGAAGATGTTTCATGCCAAATATCTAAGCTCTAGCTCTTTTGGTATTTTAGAAGACGATATTTAAAGTTTTTTCTTTTGGTTGCAATGGCAACCAGAGTTCTTCATGGAATTAAACTCTTTGAACAATTTTCAAAGGTGACCACCAAAGGAACATTCCTGTGAAGTTTGGATGAAATTGGCTCAGTGGTTTATGAGGAGATGTCATTTTAAGTAAAAGTTTACGGACGACGGACGGACGGAGAGAAGCCGGACAAAAAGCGATCACAAAAGCTCACCCTGTCACAAAGTGACAGGTGAGCTAAAAAGACTTGAAAGCTTAATTTTGCCTGGCAATCAATACATTGCTGTATCGACGATAATTCATTAGTGATATATCGATACAAAGTTGTCCCCCCCCCCCACACTTTTTTTTTGTTATGAAACTTGACCTGCATATTTTACTTGCGACACTTCATATATTTTTGAAGTTTCAGATGATTATCTGTTCTAGTTTTAGAAATAGTCAAGTACATGTTAAAATTTAAGAACATTTTCTAAGACAATTTTTGACCTTCAAGTGTGACCTTGACCTTAAGCCAGCACAAAGGTAACATGGGTTCTGAACATAACCTTGTTGAGGTGAACATTTGAGTAAAGTTTGAAGAAAATTCTTCTATTAGTATAGGATTTATGGAGCAGTCCAACATAGTGTCTAATATTTGATTGTATGTAAATTTGAAGACTTAACAAGAGGGCCATGATGGCCCTGAGGTCGCTCACCTGTATATAGGCCCCCCCCCCCCCCCCCCCCCAACGTTGCAGAGCCAATTTAACCCAAGGGCTTTTATTTGCACAAACTTGGTAGACACCCATAAGAAGATGTTTCATGCTAAACATCTAAGCTCTAGCTCATTGGGCTTTTTAAAAGAAGATTTTTTAAAAGTTTTTACTATACACATATAGTTAAAAACAATGACACCCCTGGGGCCGGGCCAGTTTTGACCCCAGGGCTTTTATTTGAACAAACTTTGCAGACACTTACTAGAAGATGTTTCATGCTTAATATCTAAACTCTAGCTATTTGGGTTTTTTCAAAGAAGATTTAAAGTTTTTGCTAAACACATATAAAGAAAATCAATGACCCCCGGGGCGGGCCAATTTTGACCCCTGGGCTTGTATTTGAATTAACTTGGTAGACACCTATTAGAACATGTTTGATGCTCAATATCTTAGCCATAGCTCTTTGAGTTCTTTAAAAGAAGATTTTTTAAGTTTTCACTATATGCATATAGGGAAAATCAATGACCCCCCGGGGCGGGGCCAATTTTCACCCCAGGGCTTTTATTTGAACAAACTTGGTAGACACCCATTAAAACATGTTTCAAGCTAAATATCTTAGCTCTAGCTCTTTGGGTTCTTTAAAAGAAGATTTTTTAAGTTTTTACTATATGCATATAGGGAAAATCAATGACCCCCCGGGGCGGGGCCAATTTTGACCCAAGGGCTTTAATTTGAACAAACTTGGTAGACACACACTAGAAGATGTTTCATGCCAAATATCTAAGCTCTAGCTCTTTGAGTTCTTTAAAAGAAGATTTTTAAGTTTTTACTATATGCATATAGGGAAAATCAATGACCCCCGGGGCGGGGCCAATTTTCACCCCAGGGCTTTTATTTGAACAAACTTGGTAGACACCCATTAGAAGATGTTTCATGCCAAATATCTAAGCTCTAGCTCTTTGAGTTCTTTAAAAGAAGATTTTTTTAAGTTTTTACTATATGCATATAGGGAAAATCAATGACCCCAAGGGCGGGGCCAATTTTCACCCCAGGGCTTTTATTTGAACAAACTTGGTAGACACCCATTAGAACATGTTTCATGCTAAATATCTTAGCTCTAGCTCTTTGGGTTCTTTAAAAGAAGATTTTTTAAGTTTTTACTATATGCATATAGGGAAATCAATGACCCCCGGGGCGGGCCAATTTTGACCCCAGGGCTTTTATTTGAACAAACTTGGTAGACACTCACTAGAAGATGTTTCATGCCAAATATCTAAGCTCTAGCTCTTATGGTTTTTTAAAAGAAGATATTTAAAGTTTTTTCTTTCGGTTGCCATGGCAACCAGAGTTCTGCATGGAATTAAATTCTTTGAACAGGTTTTAAAGGTGACCACCAAAGGAACATTCCTGTGAAGTTTGGATGAAATTGGCTTAGTGGATTTTGAGGAGATGTCATTTAAAGTAAAAGTTTACGGACGGACGGATGACAGACGGACGCCGGACGAAAAGCGATCACAAAAGCTCGCCCTGTCACTTTGTGACAGGTGAGCTAAAAAGAGGCATAACTTTGTCAAAATGCAATACAGAGTTATGAAACTTGACCTGCATATCTTAATTGTGACACTTCATATATATTTTAAGTTTCAAGCAAATACCTTTTCTAGTTCAAGAAATATTGAAATACATGTTAAAATTTAAGAATATTTTCTAAGTCAATTTTTGACCTTCAAGTGTGACCTTGACCTTAAGCCGGCAAAAGGTCAACATGGGTTCTGCACATAACCTTGTTGAGGTGAACATTTGAGCCAAGATTGAAGAATATCTTTCAATTAGTGTAGGACTTACAGAGTGGACACAACATACTGTCTAAAATTTGATTGTTTTGACCCTCAATTGTGACCTTGACCTTGAGCTGACACATGGGCAACATGAGTTCTGCACATTTGAGCCAAGTTTGAAGAAAATCATTCAATTGGTATAGGATTTAAAGAGCGGACACGATAATGGAGACGGATGGACGCGACAAATCGAATCCATTATAGCCCCCCCCCCCCCATTTTATGGTGGGGGTATAATAATGAAAAAATGAAAAAATTCTGATAAGTAACAAATTGATTTAAAAAGGAAGAAAAGCAATGTCATTAACATTTGAAAAAAAGTTGGGAGAAATGGTTACGTCATATCAGCAATCTAAAATTAAAACAACTATCTGAACACCAGGATGTCTGATCTGGATGGCAATTTCAATTCCGATTGACATCCATAATTTATATTATACAAGTCAGTATGTTAACTAAGTGACTCCAAAGATGCTAGCAATTTTTTACTCAAGGACATGACTGATATAACTTATTTCGAGATCTAATAAGCAATGCTACAATTTAAGCTTTTGGTATTGAAGTTTAACAAAAGTCTTAAATTTACTTTCCTACACAAGTCTTTAAAAACAAAGTAACCCAAATTACAATCATTGATTTATAGACAACTGAAGTGCATTGGTTTAAATTTTAAAGGTTTGCAAAATAAGTCTATCACTCTTTAGAGTAAGAAAAACTAAACCTACTATATGAAGTATAATTTCAAATTTATGAAATTACATTTAATTTTTTAATACCAACATTGACAATAATTATGTGACCAGGAAGTTATCTGTGTAAACATTCAAAACAGTGATAAGTGGTTAAGACCATTAGAAATAGATATTGCTATATAAAAAGAAATATTGATTTAAAAAATCGATAGAAAAAAAATATAAAGGTGATCAAACAAACTATTTTAATTGTAACTTTTAGAAATTTAGGTAAACCTTAGTGTAAATGTATTCAGAAAATACTAAACAATTTTATTAAGATATATTGGATTTAATGATAAATTATTAACTTGATATATCTAAGACCTGTTACTGTATAACGAAAATCAGAATTTTATTCATGGGAATTAGTGTGTTTAAAAAATAACCAATTTTATACTTTATATTAATGTGGATAGAAAACATTGATAATTTGCTATGAATAAGGCATATTTTCTACCTATGCCTTAGTTTGTTATGAATAAAACCTGCCAGTATTGATGCTTAACAAAGTTTAGATCACAAGTGTATTTGAAAATAGACTTAAGTTACTCATAACAAAAACATTCAATAGACAAAAAGATGGAAAATTCAGTAAAAAACGAAACGAATGAGTTTAAACCCGAGATCGGATACTCGGCCAAAAAGTTTGAATCCAAATGTGACGTAGGATTCCAAATTGAGAAGAACAAAAACAAAATAAAATGCCAAATCAAAGAATCTGCACAAGTAACTGAAGAATCTGATACAGACAACGAAGATTTAACAAAGATCAAGACTGAGGAGACTGAAGCACCAATATCTCCCAAAATAACAATCATGGGCTCAAGACCATCCAAATCTCCAAAAATAACAATCATGGGCTCAAGACAATCTAGATCTAAAAAAACAAGAGAATATGACTCTGACAGTGATGAATATGGACCTCCAAGTCCTTTAAGACTTTTAAAAAAATCTCTGGCAACACATAGGAGACGATCATCATCATCATCAGATGATGGACATCATGCACCTCCTTACAAATGTAGTAGTTCTGACAATAATGAGACACAGAAATCAATAATGGATAAAATCATAGCACAAGAGAATGTCCCCTATGTCCCTTGGAGATATCGTCCTGCACCTGCACCTCCTGATGTTCTAGATTAAACTATAACCTTGAACTTCAACCTCACGTATTATTTCAAAATAAACAGCTATACGATGCTATGAACAATTAGCTTACACTTATGTCTTTTGATATTCCAGTGCTGAGTGTTAATAATGTCAAAAATTTTATGTTAAAACACATTTTAAAGAATACAAGATTGTGTAATACTATATTTCTCAGAAACATTTTAGCTTTCAATTAAAATTAATATTATGTTCATCATAACTTTTTCAGCTGTTAATCAGCATGAAGATGATAGAATTATGAGAGATTCTATATCTTATATTTAGCACATGATATATTGTAAATGACTTACAAACTTGCAGCCAAGGGAGGTAGAAACTGCTATGTGAAAAGGATATTTTATATTCTTTAAGTGTAGATGTTTCGACACCTTCCTTTTAATACAGAAAGGTCATTATTTTGTTAGTTAAAAAGAAAATATTCCGAGATGTGTATACTAGTACAGCTGCTGACGCTTAACAGTATTTCTACCCATTTGATTGTACAGAGTGATTAAAATAAAAAAGAAAATTTTATATTATGAATTTGTGTCTGAATGTTCAAAGTCTTATAACATTTTAATTCAAAATTCATAACAAATCACTTAGTGCTTACATAATTCTAAAAACATGATCAACTAGAAATGTGTCATCATGCCACGGATGCCCCCGCATGCAGCCAAAATTTCAAATGTTATAATATTTAGTTCCAAATTTGTTTGCACAAATTATTTTTTTCATTCTAAGTTCAAAGCCCTTAAAACTTTTCAATGTTAACACAAACCATTTTTATACAATGTTCAAGGCACTGAAATTATTCAGTCTTAACCTTTTAAAAATAGCATATTGCATATTTGTAGCCAACATACATTTCCACAAAAGTATGAGTGCTGAAACTGAAAGTTCAAAATTTTTCCAACGTTCAGGAAAGATAAGTTTGTCTAAAATCATTGAACCACGACCCAATTCAAACTTAAACTGCTTATTCCTAAGATGTATCTATGTTATTTTCAAAGTGAAAGGGACATAACTCTGCCAAAAAATCATCGAACCATGACCAAATTCCAACTTGACCTGCCCATTCCTTTGACATATCCATATGTCAATTTTGAGTTGAATATGTAACACTGTTGGGTTGATAATGAACAGAAACTGTAAAGTTCATATTATTTTCAAAGTGAAAGGGGCATTACTCTGCCAAAAATCATTGAACCATGACCAGATTCGAACTTGGCCTGGGCATTCCAGAAACATATCCATATGTCAAATTTGAGTTGAATGTGTAATATTGTTGGGGAGATAATAAACGGAAACTGAAAATTTCATATTATTTTTAAAGTGAAAGGGGCATAACTCTGCCAAAAATCATCGAACCATGACCAAATTTGAAATTGACCTGCGCATTCCTTTGGCGTATCAATATGTCAAATTTGAGTTGAATGTTTAATACTGTTTGGGAGATAATAAACAGAAACTGAAAATTTCATATTATTTTCAAAGTAAAAGGGGCATAACTCTGCCAAAAATCATCGAACCATGACCAAATTTGAACTTGACCTGCGCATTCCTTTGCCGTATCGATATGTCAAGTTTGAGCTAAATGTGTTGTACGATTGGGGAGATAATGAACGGAAACTGAAAATTTCATATTATTTTCAAAGTGAAAGGGGCATAACTCTGCCAAAAATCATTGAACCATGACCAAATTTGAACTTGACCTGCGCATTCCTTTGACGTATCCATATGTCAAGTTTGAGTTGAATGTGTTGTACCATTGGGGAGTTAATGAACGGAAACTAATAATTTCATATTATTTTCAAAGTAAAAGGGGCATAACTCTGCCAAAAATCATTGAACCATGACCAAATTTGAACTTGACCTGTATTTTCTCATGACATATCAATATGTCAAGTTTGAGTTGAATGTGTTGTACCGTTGGGGAGATAATGAACGGAAACTGAAAATTTCATATTATTTTCAAAGTAAAAGGGGCATAACTCTGCCAAAATCATCGAACCATGACCAATTTCGAACTTGACCTGTATTTTTCATGACATATCCATATGTCAATTTTGAATAGAATGTTTTGAACCGTTTGGGAGATAATGAACGGAAACTGAAAATTTCATATTATTTTCAAAGTAAAAGGGGCATAACTCTGCCAAAAATCATCGAACCATGACCAATTTCGAACTTGACCTGTATTTTCTCATGACATATCCATATGTCAATTTTGAATAGAATGTTTTGAACCGTTTGGGA
The DNA here is from genome assembly GCF_026571515.1 of Ruditapes philippinarum. Lineage (NCBI taxonomy): Eukaryota > Metazoa > Mollusca > Bivalvia > Venerida > Veneridae > Ruditapes > Ruditapes philippinarum. Next base: position 16,265 of record NW_026852605.1, on the reverse strand, counting down.
GATAATGAACGGAAACTGAAATTTTCATATTATTTTCAATGTAAAAGGGGCATAACTCTGCCAAAAATCATCGAACCATGACCAATTTCGAACTTGACCTGTATTTTCTCATGACATATCCATATGTCAAATTTGAGTTCAATATGTGCAAGGGTTATTAAGATAATGAACGGAAACTGATGATGACGGAAGGACGGAATGACGGAATGACGGAACAGGGTAACACTATATGCCCCTGCCATTATATGGCGGGGGCATAAAAAGGACAACATTACAGTATGAGACAATTTCGAAAATTAAGACCACCCCACAATTAAGACCATTTTTTCTCCAGAACCACATGCAGTCTCATCAGTGGGGTTCTACTGTATCAAATTTTCCAGCTCTACCAGGAGGAAAACACCAGGTGTCCCTACATAAATTACTTTCCCTGTTAGAGGGGCACAATGACCATAACCACCTAGCCAAGGACGTCCCCTCTTTGTTATCGGAGGGCACCAATTTTTCAAACTTTTAAAACAATCAATTACACAATGCTACAAAGTACATGTATATATCCAAAATCTCAACATTTTGCTTTAAAGTAGGAATTTTAATTTTTTTTCTTCAATTCTAATTCTGCCATTTTTAACCCTAGGAGATCATTTTCGCATACTCTTAGTTCGGACCAATGTAGTTTCCACAGGAGGATTCTGATATTTTGCTCAAATGTAATTCTATGAAAAAGAAAGAAAAACAAACAAAAAACAGTGAATTACTGAATAATTTTGACCCTATATTTACAATCTGATTCTTATGTAGAGGACCAAAAGTGGTACTATCAAAGGCCACTAGTATCTACTATATAATATCTCTTACAAAATATTTAAGCACTGACAGTGTATTTAATGACAAGTATATTTAAAACTATTCATTTTAGGCAAGATCCTGATCAATGATATCTTCAGTCAAAATTAAATAATTTCAACTTTACTTCCCATAACAAAAGGCTTATTTTATGGTATTGTTTGATTTTATTAACATGTCAATTGCGTACTGGTTACACGGTCAGTGCACATAAATAAATAAATCTTTGATAAATTTTTGTTAAGGTTCGTTTTAATCTTATTTTGTGTATGAAATAATTGTTCTGAGCTCTATAGCACAAAAAGGTAAACTATCAGTTTGTATAATTAATACATGCCCAACCAGGCATGATTTTTTTTCTTATCTATATTTTCAACATTATATAAGTTATGATTGTTTTTATATTGTTCTTTTTGTTTAAATATCTTTTCCACTTATATTAATAAAGTCTATGCTTTTTTTAAATAATCTATATTACAATCCTATTTAAGTTAATAAACGTTATTTCAATTTGTAAAATACAATACAAACAAGACAAAACAGTGGTCTTGGTTGCTTCCTATCCATGTCTACATTTTTGCAAACATTCTCCATTAACATGTACTGTAACAAGAGCACCACTAGGCAGAACATTATATGCCCGAAAGTGTTTTTTTTTAGTAAGGATGAAGCATTTGTAAGACATGGGAATTTAATAAAGTATCAATATGAGTCTTCTACCTTGTATGGACAATCATCATATGAAGTTTGAATATTGTGGGCCAAATGGAACTTAAGTTATGCTATTGAAACTGTTTGCAGTTTTAAGTTAATAGCGACCTAACCCTTTCACCTTGTGACCCCAAAATCAATAGGGTTTTTTACCTAATATGGACAATCATCCTATGAAGTTTGAATATTGTGGGCCAAATGGAACTAGGTTATACTCCTGAAACTGTTTTCAGGTTAATAATAGTGACCTTTGACCTTGTGACCCCAAAATCAACAGGGGCCTTCTACCTTATATGGACAATCCTCAATGAAGTTTGAATATTGTGGGCAAAATGGAACTTAAGTTATGCTCCGGAAACCATTTTCAGTTGTAAAGTAACAGTGACCTTTGACCTTGTGACCCCAAAATCAATATGAGTCTTCTACCCAATATGAACAATCATCGTATGAAGTTTGAATATTGTGGGCCAAATTGAACTTGTGTTATGCTACAGAAACTGTTTTTAGTTTTAACGTGATAGTGACCTTTGACCTTGTGACCCCAAAATCAATAAGGGTCTTCAACCCAATATGGACAATCATACTCTGAAGTTAGAATATTGTGGGCCAAATGGAACTTTAGTTATGCTCCGGAAACTATTCGCAGTTTTAAGGGAATAGTGACCTTTGACCTTGTGACCTCAAAATCAATAGGGGTCTTCTACCCAGTATGGACAATCATCCTATAAAGTATGAATATTGTGGGCTGAATGGAACTTAGGTTATGCTCCAGAAACCAAATTGCTAACAGAAGGACAGACAGACAGACGCCAGGGGGTATAACATAATGTGCCCGAAATTCTTTTGGGCATACAAGAGGGCCATGATGGCCCTGAGGTCGCTCACCTGTATATAGGCCCCCCAACCCCCAACGTTGCAGGGCCAATTTAACCCAAGGGCTTTTATTTGCACAAACTTGGTAGACATCCATAAGAAGATGTTTCATGCTAAACATCTAAGCTCTAGCTCATTGGGCTTTTTAAAAGAAGATTTTTTTTAAGTTTTTACTATACACATATAGTTAAAAACAATGACACCCCTGGGGCCGGGCCAGGGCTATTATTTGAACGAACTTTGTAGACACTTACTAGAAGATGTTTCATGCTTAATATCTAAACTCTAGCTATTTGGGTTTTTTCAAAGAAGATTTTAAGTTTTTGCTATACACATATAAAGAAAATCAATGACCCCCAGGCGGGGCCAATTTTGACCCCAGGTCTTTTATTTGAACAAACTTTGTAGACACTCACTAAATGATGTTTCATGCTTAATATCTTAACTCTAGCTATTTGGGTTTTTACAAAGAAGATTTTTTAAGTTTTTGCTATAAACATATAAGGAAAATCAATGACCCCCAGGGCGGTGCCAATTTTGACCCCAGAGCTTTCATTTGAACAAACTTGGTAGACACCTATTAGAACATGTTTGATGCTCAATATCTTAGCCATAGCTCTTTGAGTTCTTTAAAAGAAGATTTTTTTAAGTTTTTACTATATGCATATAGGGAAAATCAATGACCCCCCGGGCGGGGCCAATTTTGACCCCAGGGCTTTTATTTGAACAAACTTGGTAGACACTTATTAGAACATGTTTTATGCTAAATATCTTAGCTCTAACTGTTTTGGTTCTTTAAAAGAAGATTTTGTAAGTTTTTACTTTATGCATATAGGGAAAATCAATGACCCCCTGGGGCGGGGCCAATTTTGACCCCAGGGCTTTTATTTGAACATACTTGGTAGACACCTATTAGAACATGTTTGATGCTCAATATCTTAGCCATAGCTCTTTCAGTTCTTTAAAAAGAAGATTTTTTAAGTTTTTACTATATGCATATAGGGAAAATCAATGACCCCCGGGGCCGGGCTAATTTTGACCCCAGGGCTTTTATTTGAACAAACTTGGTAGACACCCATTAGAACATGTTTCATGCTTAATATCTTAGCTCTAGCTCTTTGGGTTCTTTAAAAGAAGATTTTTTAAGTTTTTACTATATGCATATAGGGAAAATCAATGACCCCCCGGGGCGGGGCCAATTTTTACCCCAGGGCTTTTATTTGAACAAACTTGGTAGACACCCATTAGAACATATTTCATGCTAAATATCTTAGCTCTAGCTCTTTGGGTTCTTTCAAAGAAGATTTTTTAAGTTTTTACTATATGCATATAGGGAAAATCAATGACCCCCCGGGGCGGGGCCAATTTTGACCCCAGGGCTTTTATTTGAACAAACTTGGTAGACACTCACTAGAAGATGTTTCATGCCAAATATCTAAGCTCTAGCTCTTATGGTTTTTTAAAAGAAGATATTTAAAGTTTTTTCCTTCGGTTGCCATGGCAACCAGAGTTCTGCATGGAATTAAATTCTTTGAACAATTTTTAAAGGTGACCACCAAAGGAACATTCCTGTGAAGTTTGGATGAAATTGGCTTAGTGGTTTATGAGGAGATGTCATTTAAAGTAAAAGTTTACGGACGGACGCCGGACGAAAAGCGATCACAAAAGCTCACCCTGTCACTTTGTGACAGGTGAGCTAAAAAAACAACATCTTTATTAAAAATTATAGATTCCTTAGCTGTGTCATTGGATATCATGAATGATATCCTGTCATGGTGTCAATTGTTATTTGCACTTTTAAAGTCTTTTATTTCCTTATTTTTTGTATAATATTATTTCAATCTCAATTGCAGGTTTATCGAGGATTGAAAACTTTCCATCAGATGCTTTCTTCAAATTTCTTTTTGCTTGAGAATACCAGTAATGATGAACAAGATACTGAGTGTAAGGTCACAAAAGATACCATGAATTTGTCGATTCAGATTGAAGGATTAAAATATGTATTCGTGTCACAGAGAAAATGAAGTTGGACCTACTTGTGCATTCATATATCTGATGAAACATTTTTTCATGCTCCCTAGCCTTTTAATAAACGAGTAAAAGAATTTTAATAAGTCAGTGGTTCAGTATAAAAAATCACAGATATATTTTCCACTGGTCTGATGCATATATATACATACAGAAATGTCACATGACAAATGGGTCGAAGCTGGAACTCTAACAATGGGTATGCAGGTTGATGACCAGTATGACGTGGCCATTGCAAATATGAATCTTAGTTGTCATACTATTTACAATTGAAAAATACCACAGAAAGAAACATTGCATAAAAAAGTTTTTCTAACCTTTAACATTCTTAACTCCATGTTTATTCCTTAAATGTCCTCTAATACCCGATACAGAATTGTATGACTTATCACACTGATCACATACATAAGTTTTTCTTTTATCATCTTTAGATTTTACACTTACCTTATCCTCATCATCAGAATTTTCATATTCACTAGCTGTTAATTCACCAAGAAAAAAATCTAAATCAATATCCTCAAAGAGAACAAAATCCGATTTTCCATATGCCATATTGCAGTGTATCAGTATGTATAAATTTCATATATGAACATTGCATCTTAAATGTTATCTTTATATGAAAAATTTGAGTTATAATTTATAATTAAAACGGTCATTCAATAGCATATTTTAAAAGGGCATTATTGTGTGAAGTAAGAAAACAATCTATTCAAAAATGAAGATTAAAGCTAAATAAGAACATAATTACAAATATATGTGAAAAATATGTTTAAACATCAAAGATTATCAAAGGCCATGTTGAAAACAAACATGAACTAGAAATGTGTCATCATGCCACGGATGCCCCCGCATGCAGCCAAAATTTCAGATGGTGCTTTAATTATTTTTTTCATTTTAAGTTCAAAGCCCTTAAAACTTTTCAATGTTAACACAAACCATTTTCATACAATGTTCAAGGCACTGAAATTATTCAGTCTAAACCTTTTAAAAATAGCATATTGCATATTTGTAGCCAAAATAATGGCTAAAAGTAAGAGTGCTGAAAGTGAAAGTTCAAATTTTTTCCAACATTCAGGAAAGATAAGTTTGTCTTAAATCATTGAACTACAACCAAATTCAAACTTAAACTGCTTATTCCTAAGATATATCTATATTATTTTCAAAGTGAAAGGGACATAACTCTGCCAAAAAATCATCAAACCATGACCAAACTCCAACTTGACCTGCCCATTTCTTTGACATATCCATATGTCAAATTTAAGTTGAATATGTAACACAGTGTTGGGTAAATAATGAACAGAAACTGTAAATTTCATATTATTTTCAAAGTGAAAGGGGCATTACTCTGCCAAAAATCATTGAACCATGACCAAACTCGAACTTGGCCTGGGCATTCCAAAAACATATCCATATGTCAAATTTGAGTTAAATGTGTTGTACCATTGGGGAGATAATAAACGGAAACTGAAAATTTCATATTACTTTCAAAGTGAAAGGGGCATAACTCTGCCAAAAATCATTGAACCATGACCAAATTTGAACTTGACCTGCACATTCCTTTGACACATCCATATGTCAAGTTTGAGTTGAATGTGTTGTACCTTTGGGGAGATAATGAACGGAAACTGAAAATTTCATATTATTTTCAAAGTAAAAGGGGCATAACTCTGCCAAAAATCATCGAACCACGACCAAATTCGAACTTGACCTGTATTTTCTCATGACATATCCATATGTCAAGTTTGAGTTGAATGTGTTGTACCTTTGGGGAGATAATGAACGGAAACTGAAAATTTCATATTATTTTCAAAGTAAAAGGGGCATAACTCTGCCAAAAATCATCGAACCATGACCAAATTCGAACTTGACCTGTATTTTCTCATGACATATCCATATGTCAAGTTTGAGTTGAATGTGTTGTACCGTTGGGGAGATAATGAACGGAAACTGAAATTTCATATTATTTTCAAAGTAAAAGGGGCATAACTCTGCCAAAAATCATCGAACCATGACCAAATTCGAACTTGACCTGTATTTTCTCATGACATATCCATATGTCAAATTTGAGTTGAATGTTTGCAACCGTTCTTAAGATAATGAACGGAAACTGATGATGACGGAATGACAGAATGACGGAAGGACGGAAGGATGGAAGGACGGAAGGACGGAAGGATGGAAGGACGGAAGGACGGAATGACGGAACAGGGTAACACTATATGCCCCGGCCATTACATGGCGGGGGCATAATAAAACAAAGGTCAGACATTTTATTGAACCAAAAATTATTACATGTTATAAACATGTTTATAGCAGCTGTACACTTTAATTACATAAATAATAAGTCCCAATACAAAATAATTTCTATGTTTATTGACACATTTGACATAATTATATTCTATAATAAATATAAACCATGTAATTAAAGCTATAATTGAAATTTAATGATTAAGTTATTTCTGAACGTATTTTAATTACAAAACGTAAATTTTCTATCATAATTAAATATGGTAAATTACTTTTCTGTATCTGTTTCATATTTATTGATATTAATATTTTTAAAATTGATCCAATGAAAAAAAGTATTTAAGAAACCAACACCCTTTTTTTCCTACTATATGATTGCCCACCTCCCAAAATCACCGGAAAATTTATGCACGGAATATATCCGATCAATCCGGCATGTACCGTGATTACGGCGTTTAAACACGGCGCATATCGATCGATCGATTCCAATTGGACACCAACATTGGCACTGATAAGAAAGCGCGAGTGACATATCCCGTTATAGTACATCCCAGATGTAAGTAATATCAGAGAAAACTTCAAAAGATTTAAAAAAAACGGTTTGCTATAATCTCCTGATAATATTTTTAATTATTATTGTTATTAGATAATGATAGATGCTAGATGTTATAAAAGTGATTGAAAGACTGAAACCAAATTATAAATGCTATGTACCTGCTATATATTTATTTAAAGAAATTGGCGTTCCACTTCATGAAAATTGTCATTTTTGATTATTATAACTATGAAATTTTAATTTACCGGTTTAAGACACAGTTCTTATTCTGGGGCCGATTTGGTAAAGGGCCGAAACGTCTGGGGCCGAAACGTCTTGGGTAATTTGGGGCCGATATGTATTGGGGCCGAAATAGTTCTGGCTTCCAAAACTTTATAAGCCGCTTTTTAACATTTTTGTTTTTCATCTGATGCGGCATTAAAGTTTTGGATTAGACCCGTTACAAAACCTAACCAGAATAACATAAGTTGATTTATTCTTGTTTTTCACTTGCAAATACACTTGACCCAATCAATTCTTGTGCATTTTACGATAAAACAATCATTTTAATATCATTCTATACCAATTAAAGTATCAAAATATTAATACCGTCAATAAAATTGCCTATTTAACTGTAAAATATCAATTTACGCCGACTACAGTTGGCCATGACATTCAGGTGCCACGCGAGATCTCGTATGACGTCATTCGCGGGAACAGATTTAAATAGAGTCGTGTACTATATTTAGAACATTTTGTTGACATGATTTCGATACTTTTATTCAAGATAATGTTTTTATTTATGTTCATTAATTTTTTAGTACTTAAATACGATTGTATTGAATATAAAAGTCAGTAAATCACCTTTTTCAATATCTTTAAAAAAAGTAATTTATAAAAATATTGGAGGCACATGTGTTCGTAAAGGTCAATCTCGTATTCACGTGATCAAACATTTTGGCAATATGGCGGCCAAGTGCCGAAAATTTTACCTGTCGGAAACTATTAGGTAGTTTATGTTCGTAGTAAGATTTTTATTTGTCCATCCTTGGCTTATCAACAGATTATATATAGTTTTATCAAGGTTAGCTAAAGATACTTCAGCGAACAGGTTTTATAGTTCTGCTTGACCTGCAAAAATTCTGGTAGCCTTTGCAAATAGGGTTGACCCATAACTTTACTGTCGCAACGTCAAAATAAAAGCGACATATAAAGTTATGGAAGCCAGAACTATATCAAGGTATGCTTCACTTTACTTCATGGCATGTTCGATGAATAAATACGAGCGTGTCAGATTCCTGGCACGATTATTGGTGGACTTTCCCTATGGGGTTATCTTCAGCGTTCACGTCATGTCATAGTATATAAACGGGTACGCTGAAGACCTTAAGCTAGGGCCGAAACGTCTCGAAATCTATAGGACTAAGGAACCGAGTACATAGACTATTTCTTTCAAATAATTGTTTTCTTACTAGACCTATCAATATTACTAGAATTAATTAAAGGTTGACTTTATTAACGGACTTGTTAATTACATAAAAAAATATTATTGTTACTAGGGCAATTTTTTTATTTTTATCATCTATCCGAAACAAAAATGTGTCCGAAATATCTTCTGATGTTAACACGTGTAATAAGGTTATTTGTATAATATATAAATTCAAAACGTACCTTGGGAAAATTGAAACAAATTTTGTTATTTTCCTTATGAATTCAGCAAGGTCACTTGCTGCCTGTTAGCTTAAATTCTTTCGATTTTTTTTTTCGGAAACCAATTTAGTTGTTGTTGTTGTTTTCAGCTAATAATTTAGTAGCGAATACAATGAATTATCACTGTCGTCTTCGGCGTATTAATTAAACCAAAATTGCAAAGTTGGCAGAATATACCATGTCTTGCTAATATAGAAACAGTTAAGGAGCCTTTCTCTCATTATAGTGGATAATAAGACAGCTTTATATAAAGTTTGAAGTCATTTCGGATCACTGCCAAGTGTTGACATCCAACCATCCATCCATCAATGCACACTTTATAACTAATTTATAACTAATTCTATTGATACATAGATATATCTCAATAATAAGATAAGCTATATTAACTCTTTCCCAATTAGAAGCGCCAACCTAGAGAACCAAGGATCATGTTTGTGAGACATTTTACTACCAACAATGGGTCTTGGTTTTGAGCTGTGTGACTACTGGGGCTGTTTATAGGTTTAGGCGCAATGGCTCAGTTGGTTAGACAACTGACTGTCACTCCTTAGGTCCTGGGTTCGATCCTGGGTAAAACCCTTTGGATTTTTCAGAGACACTTTCAGTGTTTCCCACCTGACTAGAGGTGTACTGGTAAGAAATCCAGGTAATCCTCACATGTATCTGAGTGCCATATTATACTTTGGGCATGTAAAAGAACCAAGGGGTCTATTGAATAAGAGCTAGGGACTGGTTCCCAGATTCCCTTGCATCTCATAGCTGTTTCTGAAATGACTATTCTAGAGTAGTGCGCAAGGGGTTTGACATTTAAATGGAAGATAGATAGATGCTTTCTGATATGGCACTTGTTACATGAATGGTTTTTATTTCTAGGTGGTATAGACTCTTAGTGTGGTAAAAATAAACAACAAGCTTTCTTCTTTGAAGCTTAAATGAAAACTGTTGAGTTTTGACTATTTTGGCTTAATTTATCAATCAACTGTAGTAAAAAAGAAATATAACAAGCAAATTCATTGAATTTATATCCCCCGCTGAGTACTGGTTATTACTAACACAACAACTAAAGACATTATATATATAGGCTTTATTTATATATATTTATCATGGCATAAACAATAATATTCTTTGTACATGATAAATATTCAGGGCCATATAACAGAGCCAATTTTTATTACTGTTAAATAGTAATATCTGGACATGCCAATGAGATGTAAATTGCCTTTTTGTATTGATGGTTGCTTATAATAAAGTTTTGTTGAAATCAATACAGCAATTGCAAAGAAATAGCAATATTGTTCTATATGCATTCTACATAACTAATCAAGGGCCGTAACTCTGAGTTAAACTGTCTGACTGGAACATTGAGGCAATAATATGCTCATCTCCTATTGGTATTGAAGGTTCTCATAAAGTTTTGTCGAATTCCAGCGAAGAAACGTGGAAACTATTATTGCTCTATTATGCATACTGCATAACTAATCAAGGGTTAAAGGGTCTGACCGGAACAAACCAACAATATGCGCATCTCCTCTTGATCCATAAAGTTTTGTTGAATTCCAGCCAGTAGTTGCAGAGAAGAAGCGCAGAAACGATTATTGCTCTATATATATGCATGACTAATCAAGAGCATTAAGTGTCTGACCGGAACAAGGCTACAATACGCCAAGATTCCATCGGCAGGGGATAATTATGAATTGTATGTTTGTCATGAATCTGCCTAAAACCTTTGCTTGTAAAAATAGTCCTTTAACCTTTTACCCCATGAGCATATTGCGAAAAATGGCCATTTTCATTGAAAAGCCTCCTGTAACAAGTTCAAACTGCTATGAAACTATGAAAAATGCTTCAATACTAATGAAACTTGGCACAAATGTTGACTACACCATAGCCTCTGTACCAGCATGCTCAATGGTAAATTTCCTGTTACCATGGCAACGGGGGGACGTCTCAAAATTGCCAAAAATCACTATTTTGCATTGTTTTTTTCCATCAAAACTGACTTCAAAGTGCTGCAACTTCTCAATGAATTGAGATAGAGTAAAATGCTTTTCAGCGTCAGTTACTAGTTACCCTAAGATCGACCTGAGGCCATTTTTAGCCTGTCACATGTCCAAAAATTTCTTGGCGATGAGGGGGACTCCGCCCCCTTTCAAACCCCCCAAACAGAAGGGGGCACATCCCCCTTCTGGCAACCCCCTGATGTAATATTTGGATAGGGGACGGCGCCGAAAAAGTGGTCACGTTTTTTAACAACATTTCTCAAACGGAAAACAGTGTTTGAGGCCTAAATAGGGCATTTTTTTTCACTGTTTGAGGCCTCAATAAAGGGGGGAGGGGGGCAAACACGTCGAAACACGCTTATATAAGGGAAAAGGTTAAAGTATTGCTCTTCCAAAATGATGGCTTAATCTTTGTTGCAATTGTGTCTGTCTTTTAGTTGATATCAAAGATTCTTTTCTTCAGAATCAAGTATAATTAGCACTACATAAGAATGAATGCTCTAGGAAAACCTTGAGCCTGCTGACCATGACCTTTGACTTCTATATGTTAATCTGGCAGGTAGAGCCCATCAAGGTGCAGTGTGACCTTTGGAGGTAACAGGCTGTAGAAGAAAGCTATAACTTTCTTATGGTCAAAGTATATTTTGTTGCAAATTATAAGACAAACAACAAGAGCCACCGCCGGGCGGGGGCAACGCTCGACTTTTTACTTTTTCTAAACGCAAACATAGAAAGGTTTGAACATATACTGACGTTTCCTTTTTATAAATTTAGTTGGTCTGTCTTGTCACATTAGTTTTGTTTATATATTTTGTATATATATATGAATAGAAACATTAAGCATATTTCTAAAAATAGCAACAGTACGCAATTTCTTAAAATAGCAACATGACGCAATTTCTAAAAATAGAAAAAAATGACGCAATTTCTAAAAATAGAAAAAAATGACATAACTTCTAAAAATAAAAAAATGACGCAATTTCTAAAAATAGCAACAATGACGCAATTTCTAAAAATAGAAAAAATGAAGCAATTTCTAAAAAATAGAAAAAATGACGCAATTTCTAAAAATAGCAACAATGCAGCAATTTCTAAGAATAGAAAAAATGACGCAATTTCTAAAAATAGAAACAATGACGCAATTTATATATATATATATATGTGTGTGTATATATATATACATGCATATATATATATATATGCATGTATATATATATATATATATATATATATATATATATATATATATATACTCAAACTTGATGAAATAGTGGGTCCAAGTGGCATCACTACTTATTGGGTCCACCCATTTCCAGTTACTCTAGAGACAAACGAGATGGTGTAGTTTTTAAAGGTTACTCCCCTTATACTATATATAGCTTCAGATTCACGATAACTAAATGCAAAAACTATATATCGCACATTGTAACATTTTACACCAGACCTCGTATCTGGGTCTTTATGACCCAACTATTTATATGTTTATACATGTATATATAACGTAATGACCCAACAGTTTCTTATTCATATATTTCATTTTATACACAAATTTGATAAAAAGTGGGTCCAAGTGGCATCACTACTTATTGGGTCCACCTATTTCAAGCAACTCTAGAGACAAACGAGATGATGCAGTTTATAAAGGTTACCCCTCTGATATAGTGCGTTCCAATTCACCTAGGCGGGCGGAGCTTCGTCTCAGTCGATCGCATTCATTTTACAGGGTTAACAGTTAGCTGACAATATTCAATGCACGTATCTGGTATATTACGAAAATCTACGATTGTATAGATTAACCTATTTTTTCGGATTGTCCTCATTTACATGGATCAGAGATTAACTCCATCCGCCCAGGTGAATTGGAACGTACTAATCTATTTATAGCAACTAAATACATAAACTTTATATCGCACATTATAACATTTTACACAAGACCTCGTATCTGGGTCGCTATGTGTCCTAGTAGCATCACTACTTATTGGGTCTACCTATTTCCAGCAAATCTAGAGACAAAGCAGACAGTGTAATTTGTTTGCATACTTTATCACCCTTTGCAACAATGTTACAGTTCTTGAACAGTGTAGTTTCTTTAACCATCGTTCTTTGAAATAACAAACACAAGACCACTCTCCTACATGCCCACTACCAAAAGTTTTTTGTTTAAGTTACCCTCTCCACCCTTTCCACCCCTCATACTACCGGTATATAGCTTCAGTTTCAAGATGACTGGAGTTTTATACTGGACATCGCTTTTTGCACAAGACCTAGTATATGGGTTTCCAAGACCCAACATATTATGACCCAATAACTTGTGTTTAAATATATATATATATTTAATACTGCAAATAAATTTCACAAAATTTCATTGGTCAAGAGCTAGGATATATGGTGCCATATACACCGTGTGCAGACGGTATATTTGAAAGCTGGACGATTTTGATTGGATGGGTAACCGCTTCAGCGGGAAAAACAAAATGGCGGAGGCTTCTCGATTCGCAAATTAAATCAACGGATTGTTCTAATTTGAACAAATATTGTTATTAACTGAATATATTTTATACCTAATGTAATCATGAACGTATTCTGACAACCGCACATTTATAAAATTTAGCCTGTATTGTTTTAATTCCCATCATCGTTTTGGCTAACGTCGTCATCTGGATATAACGTCATACCGATATATACAAAGGGCATGACGTCATCTTCGCACGTGACGCCAAATGGCGGAAATATATCAACGTTTTTTTTTTGTAAATATAAATTAATAAATATAAACAATACCGGATTTGCAGTATTATAAATTCGTTATATATGTTCTTGAAGAAATATATGGTGGACATATAGCCTGCTGAGATCTATATAACCCTTGGCTTAATCGCCTCGGGTTATATAAATCAGTCAGGCTATATTCCACCATATATCCCGTAAAGAACCTCTATAACTAATAATATATGTATCAGAAGTCTTAGTATATGGGTCCCTGGGACTCAACATAATATGACCCAATTATTTGAGTTTATATATACATATGTATATTTAACATAATGACCCAACAGTTTCTTATCCATTTATTCAGAGTATATCTTAGTCTATTCTGCTTATTAGGTTACTCCAAACACAGCAATTAAAATATATTTGTACCTGAAATTATGTGCCCCTCTATTCTGGTTAATATAAACTGATAAAAATTTGTCTGAAGATAGTGCTGTTGATTCAACAGCATTGTAAACTTGCAGCACAGTAGATACCTCGCAACACTGAGAATCATGGGTTGCCATCATAAGTCATAAGTAATTAGGATTTTGAGTATGACAACAGTAAATCCATTGAAGTTTAGTTGAAAATGCTTTCTCACAAACAGACTTGATTGGTAGCAGGGCCTGAACCCATGATTCTCTAGCAGTGAATGGCCAGTGCATCGGGGATTCTTATCCAATGGATCACCGAGTGGTCCCAGAACAAGAGAATGAATGGCAAAAGGGAAAACAACAACAATCTTTCAGAACAAATTTATCCAGAAAAAAAAAGCATAGAAACATTCACAATCAGAGACATATTAACTCAAAGTATTCAATACTAATCTGTTTCAGGTTATATGTAAGCTTTCAGTTTCAGACAGATCAGCTGGTTATAAAAGCTAACAAGACTTTCCGTTCAATAAGGCCAAGATTTTTTTATTAAATGTTTTACGGGACATTTTTTAAAAAAATTGGGTCGGGGGGGATAAATAAAAATAAAAATAAAATTCAATTTTTTTATCAGTCGACCACAAAATAAAAATAAAATGATAAAAGAGGTTAAAAAAATTTATTTTCAAACATTTTTTTTAACACTCCAAAAACAGATTTTTTGTTCATAAAATCAATGATTTTAAACTTTTGAAGTATTTTTGACATAATTTTAAACAAAATAATTGAAAAAAAAATGTTTTAAGTCACTTTGCTTTTGTTTTAGTAGCTATTTAATGCTGATCTAGTTTCTATTAGTTTTGTCTTTTCACATTTAGGGCAAACATGCCACACAACTCCAAATTCATTGTTTAGTCCCTTCATTTCAAGAGTATCCAAACAAGGTTCTATTGCCACTCTCAAGCTTAACTGACACAAGCTTGCAACCAGGTAGAACCACCAACCTATTATTAGCGTACTGATTTCACGGGAAATCCAAATTAACTTCCCTGACAAGATTCTAATCCACAACACCACACAGGGAGTGTGATTCATTCACATAGGTACAAACATAATAATGTACAATGTCAGTTTCACAAGGTAATTTGAATCAACAACTTCAAATTATCTTTAAGAGAGTAAGTTCTGTATGTGCAAAAAATTGCAATTTCTGAAAATTATTCGTATTTCAAATAATTAGTAAAATGAATGCAATTGAGAGTAAATAGAAAATCAAATGGCATACATTGTTACATAATCAGAGTTTTCTGCTGAGAATTTATTATAGGCAATTTTTACAGAAATGTCAAAGAGGACTTATGCTCATAATCTTACATTGAAAAAAGACCAATTTTCTCAATATTGATCTAGTAAAAAACTTCTAAAAATACACATTACTACCTGTCATGATACTAATATTGACTTAATAAATGTTAAAAATGACTGTGTTCAATTATAAACAAGCCTTGTCTACAAGACAACAACAAAAATCTGTCCTTCAAACAAATTTCAGGAATTTATTATTTTCGTATTTTTGTTTTCAAAGATTCATAATAAAAAGTTTTCACTATCAATTTACTTACAATAAATCTTCAATGTAAGTAGATCTCATTTCTTACTCATTTTTCTCAATCTGTCTAAGTAAATTTAACTTATATTTCTTTATAAAATCTATACACGAGTCTAAATTTTAATGTGTGGAAGTATTCTCATGGTCTTCTCGTGGTAAATCGAGTAATATTTCATTTTGGCACCAAAGTCGATCAACGGCTTTGATCCCGTGCCCATTTATTTTTTTACAACTGTTCTGAGAGTGAAGGTAATTCAAATCAACTTATGCAATGGATGTAAATTACCAGTTGTGCTTTTTAACAGCTTTACAGGCTATCATGTTTGATTAAATGCTCTAATATCTATTACTCAAATTGCCATAGTTGTATTGAACTTCCGTGACCCGGTGTCGCGTGATATTCACACGGGTAAATTTAATATTACAAGCTTGTAAAGTTATTGCCCTTCCCTTTTGTTACGCCTTTTGTAACATTCTTGTAAACATCAAAGGGCCTAACTTTTGGTCAGTTGTTTTAAGCAAGTTCCGAGGTTCTACCGTTAAGTATCGTTATCAACTTAAGTGAAAAACGTGTACAATAC
>NW_026852604.1:0-34625 GCF_026571515.1 Ruditapes philippinarum | reverse complement strand
TTAAATTCATTTGGATTAATTTATATTTACTAAATTTTGTAGATAGTATAGATGACAAAATCATTGTGATATCATTGCTACCTGATAGGGTTATTCAAAATTAATCAGTATTTTTTTTATCAATTAGGTTTTTGGTAATATTAACATATATACTACAATAGTTCAATGATTATTTGTAAGATTTTAAAGTAAACACTCCAAATATAAACATATAAATATATACATATAAATGAATAAAGACACTTTTCTTTATATGATTTAAAAATGATTCAACAAGTCTAAAAAAAAAAATATTTATGAATGAATAGAAATTTGTACTTATAAAATCTTGAAGAATCCCCTTCTTAGACATTAAACGGTCCATAGCTAAGTTATTGGCATGTAGAATAATATTAAGTCCTCTACAAACGACTATCATTATGCCCCTCTAGGGTCAAAGTTGCCCCTTCCTGTGGTTTGTTTAGTTTACTAAAAACTTGTATATGAAAAAGATAGATATACATTTTGATAAGCGTTTAACTTGCTGAATTTCTTATAGGAAATTGTCTGCTTTTTATTTTCGGAACTGTTCATTATCAATTTTAAAGATATCAAGATGAAAATTCAAAAGTGATAGGCCATGGATATGCAAGCTGGCCTGGATGTTTACTGCTGGCAAAATAATGCTTATTACTTTCAACAGTATGGCTCAGATCTTAGATACTTGTCATTATATTGTGTAGCATTTCCCAGAATGCTCAGTTGGTACATTGCAAAGACAGAAAGCCTTCTTCTGCATCCGAGATGAAGGATCTCTTTGGTAATTTTCTCCCTTTTTTGGGTTATGTGCTTCAGCTTATATCTAATTTCTTTCTTGTAAAAGAAATTCAGGGCGTATAATGATATGTCGGCTTTGTGTCATTGTCATCTAGAGTCATTTAATAGTTTTTTATATGAGAAAGGTAGCTAGACAGTGTCTCACTTTTTTTGAAAAAGATGCATTGTGGGGCACCTGTTTTTTTTACACAGCCAATTATAATGCTAAGTGCTAACAATATTTGGATGTTTCTATGAAATATAGAATGTTTAAATATAATGCGTCTATGATATTAGTACAATTATGAAACAGATGACAACACGCCTGAAAGTGACATGGAACCACAGTTTAAGAGATCCCGTACAAAAATAAATGATCCAAAGAAAAAAGTTTGGAAACACGGGAAATTTATAGTTTACAAAAGTTCCAGTTCAAGTTAGAATTAGACCTAATTAGATTTTTATTTGATTGTTTTTGCAACAAATACCAAAATGTTTGTTGTGTGACCTGATTAAAGTCATAAATGTTAAAAATTGTCTATACATTTTTGTTTTTATGTTTGTAGAATTTAACCTCTATTCATCCTTTGTATTTGAATGAATAATTTTTTTTGTTGTTCTTATCTAAACATAGAATAAAGAAATACATATATTGATTTTGTTAAATGGAACTTCTGAGAGTAACTTTTGGTATTCAGATATGGCCAATAATGTTGTATTTAAGTTGTAATTTCTTTGTCTATCAATGCTTGCTTTCCATGTATATGGCCAGCCATTTTCCATTGACTGTGACCAGGTTATATGATATTGGCTTATTTTAGTATCTTTTTTGCGTATATCTTAGTTTAAAACGGACATTTTAAAAAGTTGTCATGTAAATAACAACAAGACCATATTTTTGCGAAACTAGGGGTAGATATTTATGTAGGTACGCAGAACTGGGGCGTTGCTGCAAGAGATGGCAATATTGGACTTACATGGTGAATATGTTTTCTTTTTTCTCATGCACATATATACTTAATTATAATTTATAACTTATGCATTATATTAAACTATATAGGGAGTGATCTAGTTTGCTGAATGGAATACCCTTTATTTTATTCCCACAATATCTTGATTCAAAGTTCACAATTTTTTGGACATTTAAATTTCATTTTTCGCGAGGAATCTACCTGTCATCTAATATGTCATCTGTCAGGTTATAGTTAAATTTACTACATCTGTATATACATATACATAGATGATATAAAGTTGATAATTTATTCATGTATATAGGCACTGGGGCTATTACCAACACGTCAGTAACAGATTTAGAAGGTGATATATCAAGATTTCAACGGATGTCGTCTGTAGATTCTTTCAATCAACAATCTTATTCTAATGAAATGTTAACTGGTCTTAAATACTTTGAGAGGGAGATAATGGATACTCATTAATTAATGTACACATAGCTATAGTGTAAAGTGATGGCCTGTTATTGTAAGTTAAAGAATGATGGGTTTTAGACTAGGGGGCATAAGCATTCATGTCACGTTCAAACTAAAATTATCATGTTTTAATTAATCGATATATAAAAGTGTTAAGAACTGCGAATGTTTTCGTAACATCACTGTCATCCCGTCATGTTATATTACGCTTCGAAACATTTGTGGGGCTACATAGGTGCACATTTGTTTTGTAAAACTGGAAAGTCACGATATGATAGCTACCACCTTTCAAAGACTATAGGCTACTAACAGTTAAATGTAATTTAAATTTTGTAATTTTCATAATTTTAAATGGATTCTGTTTTACATGGGAGTTGCTGAGAATTTTAAAGTAATGTTATATTATACATGCATGAATATTGATATTTGATATAAATGTTACTATTTCTATTCATTCTCAGAATTTATTTGACTGGGGACAGGAAGAAAAAGATGCCCTTGCTAAATGTTTGTGTACACAGTTCAAGGACATTCTCTCAGATGAACCAAGATTGCTCAAATTAAAAGCTCCAATGTATATCTTAGGTGATTTTGTATACATAAAATTGTTCAAATGTATCTTGAAATTTTATATAATTATTAAATGTTTTATTCATTTGAATGGAGATTGCAATAATTGATAAGTCTATTCGACAAGTTATCAACTGTTTCAAACTAAAACTGGGGATTTGTAATTTTATATTATAGGATATATGAGGAAAATAAACCTAGCAGAGTTTCCATTCTGTGCAATGGCCGTTCAATTTTAGTACTTTGTAATTACTTAAACTTACAGACTTAAGTAAATATTTTAAATGTATCATTGTAAAATATTAAAGCAAATAGGTGTAGCTCAATAGAGAGAGCAGTAGGCTTTCTGGTTCAATCCTGTGCCCAGGCTTTAGCCCACCCGCTAAGCTAAATAGAGAAATGGAGGGGTTGCTGGTTTAATTTTTTGAAGGGGCGAATTTTCTTTCAGATTTTCAGACTGATCTTATGTTCGTTTGTCTCCCACCAATGATTCGAAAATAATGCGAGGTTAAATTTCACTCACTTGCGCAGAACTTTGTTTGTACGTGGTAAGTTATGCATGAAAGCCTGTTAGATGGTCAGTCTACTGAGATCCAGAATGTTAAAATCAATAGAAAAACTTGAAAATAAACAAATGAAAAAAAATAATTTGTCGTATTTTCTCATGTGTATTTTCATGCTGTTTTTAAGAGATATTCATGGAAACTATAGAGATTTGATATGTTTTGAAAAAGCTTTATGGAGACAAGGACCTTTATAAGCCCCAACTTCCATTTTGTTCCTTGGAGATTATGTTGACAGAGGTGACTTTGGTATTGAGGTACATGTGTACTTGATTTTTGTTTGATGTCATATGACTTTATGTTTCTCTAAGAATAATTTACTTGTATTTTATTTGTTTAAACAAAACTTAACATTTATAGTTAAGGAAGTGTTGAAAGTATTAAGGCTGTTAAACTTAAAGATCGTTGGAAGATGTACAACTGTATTAAGATAAGAGAATTTAAATTAAAATCAACTAAATATAATTTCATAATCTTGATATCATTAAATTCACTTAGATAACCACAACTATTAACATTAATGATTTGCTGTGATTGGTAGAAATTGCTTTAAAGATTCTAGTACTATAACTAGAAACAAATAACATTATTATTGTTACATGATGGATCAACATTTATAATTTTTGCTATATTTATTTCACTGGTCATTTCATATTTGTTTGCACAGAAAGTTTAGCGCCTCAAAAATTTCACCTGTTGAGGGGTAACAATGAGTTACGGAGTGTACAAGAAATGTTCTCGTTCAAAACGTAAGATGTTTAAATACTCTTGTTATGTATAGTAACATAATTGCCTACGATTTCATCTGATTATGAGTGTCACGTGACCGATTATGAGTTTGTGCCCGGAGCCGAAAAAATCATAATTAGCCCGCTGAACATGTATCTTGAAGACCAAGGGCCTAGATCTTTTACATGAAACATCTTGTACACCTGTACCATGGTTTTTAAAGTTATTGCTATTGGGTTTAAATAAACCCTATGTGGGGAAATTTGATTTTCTTTTATGTATACGATTAAACTTTAGGTTTAACGTTTAGCTCACACTTAAACCAACTCATTAATATAGAGAACGTTGAATCAATATAGTCAGACTCTACATAATAATTTACTACAGTTGGATAAATTTATATTCAGAGCTAGCCCTCTTCTTCTGCTTTGAATTTTTGGGCTGCCCATTGACAAATTTTGGAACTTCGAAATGTATCAAATATTAAATTGAGCACTTTCAGCTTAGAGGAGGTTGTGAAATAATTAAAAGAACACAACTCAAATTTATGAAACTTATTCTCAATCTTAAAAAATCTACCCCATCTCATATGATTTATGGCGAATTAGGAATTAAACCGATACAAACAGATATTGATACAAGAATTATCTCTTTCTGGAGTAAAGTTACTGACCCAACTAGCAATAAATTGTCAAATAATTTATACCTTATAATCAATGGTATGCAGAATCAAGGGACTTTAAATTCAAAATGGCTTAATCATATAAAAAGTCTTATTTTTAAACATGGATTTGGGAATATTTGGGAAAATCAATCTGACATAAATAGAAAATGGTTTCCATTAGCATTAAAACAAAGAATACATGACCAGTACATACAAACATGGAATGATAATGTGTCAAGGTCTACAGGCAGTATCAATTATAAACTTATGAAAAGAATTTTCGAAATTAATAAATATTTTCAACTTATACCAAATTATTTTTGTAAAATATTAACATCTTTTAGAACAAGGAATCATTGACTACCTATTGAACAGGAAGGTGGAGTGGTGTTCCTTTAAATGACAGGAAATGTATTTTGTGCAATGACAATGATATTGGTGACGAATACCACTATGTTCTTAAATGTAAGGCCCTTTCTGAACAAAGAAAACAATTCATCAATTCATATTTTTATAAAAATCCAAACACAGTAAAATTTTATGAGCTTTTTAATAGTGAAAATAAAAATGAACTTATCAAACTTTGTAAGTTTATTGAAAAAGTTAACAATGCTATTAAGAATAACTCAATTTAGGATAGAAAATAGTTGGTTATCTTTATCAAACATATTACAACAGACAATCAAGACTTAATTTCAATTTTCAAATTTTGTAATGTTAAAACAAATATCAATACAGAATTTTGTTAGTTAAACAATCTAAATTCTCTATAATGAATATTGTAGTTTATTTGTTATATGTTCTGTTGTTCTATGTACATGTATGTTTCATTGTTATTGTTGAAAATACTTTTTGGAATTTATTGTTCAACTGAATAGGAAAAAGGGAGAAAAACATATCTACATTATTATTCCAATTGTTACATGCATTGATATTGAAAATATTTACAAAAGATTTGTTATGTCTGATATTATTTATTCATATAAATTATGGATTAATCTCATTATTTTGAACATATATATTATTTACTTGCTTTATAATAATAGTCTGTTCAAATTCCCCAATAGCATCATAGTTATTCTAGTAACTGTCAACAAACAAAAAAGTCATATGCCATGTTTACTTATTGAATACTTAAGTAATGTTGTTAAGTACCTCACTCTGAATTTATCACTGTGATCTAAGATTAAAACTTTATATGCTATTTTTGAATTAAGTGTATGATAATTTGAAAAAAGATTGAATAAATAATTATGGTTTGTACAAAAAAGCTGAAGTAAGAGATATGAATGACTTCTAAAGAATAGTACATGACTTTGCATGTGTTAGTGTGAGTGTGTGGGTGTGTTTGTGTATGTGAGCCCATTTGACTGTATTTGTTTGTATTGATTGTTAATTTGTTTGTTATATGTGCCACAAGAGTCTGTATATTTGTATATTGATGATTTGTTTATTTACTTGTTTCTTTATAAATGTTTTGAATAGATTTGTATAGAAGGTGCTCAAATATGCAGGTATTAGTCTTATAATATCGCATAAGTACTTTTTTCTGCGGGAACTTTATTTCTGCTATTTCTGCGGTTTATTACGACACCGCAGATTTAAAAACCGCAGAAAATTAAGCCTTTCGCTATGTATGTATGTCGGAATATGTCAACTACCTGTATTGTATAATTACATTACCATGTACCGTTATCAGCTTTTGTAGATGGGAATTTTTCTTTATGTATCCGTCATGAATAAAATATTAGAAAAAAGGTACTTTACTTGTTCTTTTTGTTTAAAAAAATATCATGTTTGTATGATTTTCGCTCACCCTAACCTTGATTTATTTTAAAATAAAACTATTATAGTTTGACGGGTGCAATAAACATACCCTTTTGTATTTGTACACTAAATTGTCTCTACGTGCGATATTACTGTTGTTTATTTTTCACACTTCATATTTATACACATGCATTACAATTAATTGTTGTCATTTCACGTTGTTTATTTTTTTCATTAACGTTTATATACCGATACATGGTGATTACGATGAACACACATTATAAGTCGTCTGCATGTTTACCGGAAGTAATGTACATGTAACATCAACAAATCTTGAAATGTTGTCTGTTTGTATCGGTTAATTTTTTAAACATATCTTAATTAAAGCGCTGAAATAAAAAACATTAATGCGAGAATGATGACACCGCAGAAATAAGATACGCAGAAATTTAAAACCCCTTATTTTAACCAAAATCGCAGAACATTAAGCCCGCAGAAATAAGTACTTATCCGGTACTTTGTGTAATAAATCAAGGCAAATTTGTTTGTATGTACATAGGTCTGTCTGTATATTATTTTCTTTGTAGTATTTTTTCTTTAACTCTTTAAGACACCATGTTTATCCCAATCATGATTCTGAGAGTATTTATAATATTCATATGATAAATTTCAAGAACTCTGAAGTTGTTTCCCCTAGTGATGTTGACGAAATAAATACATGTATATTATAACATCAGCTTAAGAAATGAAATAAAAAGAAAACAAAGTATCATAAAATCAAGATTTGACCATATGTCTATACATGTATTAATAATCAATCATGCATAATATATTAAAAGTCTTCCATGTAGCTCTCATTATTTTTTCGTTTCGCAAACAGAGCTACGTAGGACACGTTTTTAAGATATTATATACTGTATGTTAAAGGGACTCCACTGAGGCTTTTTGACATGACTGGACTGGAAATAATTTTTTGAGATTATTATTCCATTTGATGTAGATCTATACAAATAACTTATGTGCAAAATTTCGCTCTGTTTTTGCAGAATAATTATTATTATGATAGTAAAAAATGACCCAAAATTGAAAAGCGTTTAAACGCTTTTCACTCAATTCGGACTGTAAATAGCACAAACATACGATTTTCAATAAATTTCTTGTATATTTCTTAATTATATCTTATTTATATTTCTGTTTTAAGTGTTCATGTTTATCTATGTGAAAAATTAAAATTTTATGTTTTAAGGCTTATAAACCTCAGTGGAGTTTCTTTAATACCTTACAAAAATTACATAAGTAAGCACTCTTAAAGGCTTTCGCTTTTTAATTTCTTTAAGAGTCTGTCAAACAAACAATTGCTATGGCAGTAATATGCACGAATAAAACAACTTCATAGTTCACTATTTGTTATATTTGTATAATTATTTATGTTTGTAAGCAATATACACTATTCTATAACTAAAACACTGTCAATAACATTGAATAATTGATCGATGAAATGAGTCGGTATCTCATGTAATAATTTAACTTCTTCGTTTAAAAATACATGCATATGTTATATTCTCAAGAACTTTGGCTAACCTAAAATGACGCAGGGAAATATGAAAACAAAGATTTACTCACAAAGTAAGGTCAGCCTAGACATCCCTCTCCAATTACGATAATCCACTATTATTCGAATGAAAAACAACGCACAAAATACATTACAAATAAACAAGTCTGAATATCTACTTGAAATTATAACATTAAATTGAATATTCCATTCAAAAATTTATGTCATTTGAACGACACGTATCTTTTATTTCTTCTTTTGTTCTCAAAATTTCTTATTTAACTTTTCGATTCACACCTGAAATAAACACGATGTGTCAATCCGTACGAAAACTCATGTACTTGGGGCATTGATAAAATAAACCAATCAGAGAGAGTACCGACACGAAATTCCCTTAACCACGTAATCTATTTTTAGGATACCAAATGCCCCTTTGAAAAGTTATTGAGTGCAGTTCCAACGGTTTACGCAATTATACTACTTTTTTTTCTTTTCGATCAAAAGGTACTTAACATCTATTTATTATTTATTTATTATTATTTTGTTAAATAAACGAAAACTGAAAACTATATTTTTTAAATATGATATATCAGCTTACAAAATAAATCTATATTGTTGTCCTCTATGTTATATATCTATTTTTCACAGTGACCTATTTCTTTTATATGTTTACATATTTGGTTTGCTCATGTTTTTGTACATTATACAAACTGAGTGTTATTGTAAATAAAATTGAAAATTGAAAATTGGTTCCACAAGATGTCCTCGTTTTATGATAAAAGCTGGGAGCCTGTTGGTATTCTCCTTCTGTAAATCAAAGGTGTCATTAATTTATGACACTTAACTTGAAATGAGTACAAGGAAACTTTTATATTTTGAAACAGAACAATGTACAGTAGTTCTTACTATTTACTTTCAAATACCTATACGGCAATTAAAATAGTAACGATTAAAGCATTTTATCACACATTTTATTGCAAACAAAGGCTGTTTGAACACACGGCAGTGTAATTAACACCTGTCACATAAGTTGATTGGAAATTGTCTTAGTAACAAGATAAGGTGTGAAAAATGTCTCGCGATCGAATATGTCAAAATTATCGAACGACTTCGACTCATTTGTGGTAAATTGCACTAGATTTACTTTATACAGACCACGAAAGAACTTCGACACATCGAAAAATTCGACACATAAAATCTCGACTCATAGATAGGTTTTTATAAGAAATATATAGTGGGGAAGTCGGGACTTTCATTTTTCTTCGACACATCGAGAAAATCGACTAATCGAATAGAGAAAATAAGAATCCCTAAATAAAGTCCAGCACGGCTGGATAAAATATATAAAATTGAAAATGTTGCAGGCTCGGTTTGATTGAGCCTGTTCATGAACGTGCTGTAAAGTGCAAACTATCGTCCACGTCCCCTAGCACCGGCTTAAGTAGAATTCAACATTTAAACATGAAGTGGTAAAATTTTGTTTACTGTATATGCAAATTTAATTCAGATATTTTGTGTACATGGTGGTATACCAATGCCGGAATTAGACGGAGGATTTATTGATGCCATAAACAAAGTGCCAAACTCATTGAAGAACCCTGAAGATGAGAGTGCTCTGGCATGGGATATAATGTGGAGTGACCCAGTCAGGTATATATACAATAAATCAAATCAATTGTAATGTGGACACTTACAATCAAATGATTAGTGTTGCTGACTTAGAAGCATGAGAGCTGTTGCATTGTTATATTATCTCTTATGAACAGACTTGATATTAAACAGAGTTTGTAATTGTCATATAATTTTGTTGTGACCATTGCCGCCGAGGGAGTCGGGTTTAACCTTTTTCCAATTTACACAGTAGCTCTCTCTTGCTGCATATGAATTAAGATCATGTCAGTGAGAGAGTGACATTAAATTCTATAAGCTACATAGCTAGCTTTTAGAGGGTAAATGTTTCTACTCAGTTTCCTGCTCATGCCTGATTTGATGCATGAGAAGAAGGGGAACTAGAGGTGTTTCTGTACCAGTTAATTTTAAAATTTGTCACTCGTACCTTGTAATATTGGTATGACCTCACATTAAACTCAATGAAATAAAGTTAAATGATTTGGGTAAAATAAGGTGATAAAAAAGTTAATTATTATGCATATTCAACAAGAATAGACTAATCTATGTTCAAAATTCTAAAATGCTGCATTTCAAAAATGTTGTTCTATTCATTTTTATAGTCTGGATGTATTAACTCCAGAGACAATTCAGGAACTAAAAGAAAAGAAAGGCTTCAGAGCAAACACTAGACGAGGGACTGCCCATTTCTTCAGCTGTGATGCTTTGTTTGGCTTCTTGGATAGAAATGGTCTGACACATGTTATTAGGGCTCATGAGGTGCAGGAAGCTGGCTTTCAGGTAAATCTCATATGTTGATTCTTATGTTTAAAAAAAATTGTGAATACTTTAAATTCACTAGCATTTAACAAAACTAATTTTCTTTGTATTTGTTTATAAAGCAGACATATTCTGATAAGCTAAGCTCATACGATTGTGATAGCCTTCTATCTTTAATCGAATGTCCCTCACTTACAAACTTACAATACTGTGCAGAGTTGCAGAGTTGTTTTGATAATAAAACAGTTATTTAATTGGTGTTTGTGGAACATTAAACTGTTGTCCATCGGTATCAGGGATGACATTTGGAACTGTTGCCAGATTTGCTTATACAAACACTTTAGAACCCAGCCAATATGCAGACTGCTGAGTTGTCGCACCTGGCTATATCCTGTTGGCTGTTCAATATTTGTTGTTTATTTTTGTTATGGAATTCCCTCACAAATAAAATTAGACTGTTCCAAATTCAAAGCAGGGTATTTCCATAGAGAAAATTTAGCAAAGTAAGGTAATCTTAAGTTTATTTTTCTAGAAGAGTAATGTAATCTTAAGTATGTTTTACTGGAATATTTGATTTAATACTTTGACCAGGTAAGGTAATCTTAAGTTTATTGTACTAGAATATTAATGTTCTGATTTAATACTTTGACCAGGTACAACAACAGGGCAAGTTACTGACTGTATTCTCCTCGTCACATTACTGTGGCGGTAGCAACGAGGCAGCATGTGTACTTGCCGATAACTACAAACTACGTATGATCAGAATAGATACGACCTGAACATGCCTCTAGTTTCCATGGTTACCAATATAATTATCATCTGGGTGGAGAAATCATGGCCAGCCGGGAGAAATTAACATTCAGCATCTAGTTTCATGTATTTTTAAACATTTACTTGATAAATGTACATGAAATTTTATATATTTTGAACAAAGCGTTGGATGTGTGTTTTCTCAATGACATTTCAAGGATCATCTGTTACTGATTGAGTTGGTTTTTGGTTGTTGTTTTGTTTTTCGCCAATTACTTTTTCTCCTATTTAGTTAGTAAATTGTAGGTACAGACAAGGCAATTTAAAAATACCTGAGTTTATAAAATTTGCATAAAAAACATGTGTTGAAATTAAGATCTGATAAATGCATAAGTGCAAGCATTAATCAGTTAATCTATACAAACAATTTAATCTGTTAAAAGTAATTGCTAGTATTTTTTATATTCTTTGTTAAGTTCTGAGTTCTGTGAAGCATTGTGCCTTTAATTTTGAGAATTTTAGCACTTAATGTCAAAACAAGATGACACAAAAAGAGAAGAGAATATTGAAATTCTGTAAAATACAAAATAGTTTTGGCCTAATATACCATTTTAAGTTAATGATTAACATTACATTTTGATCAATTAATATCCTAATTACCCCTTTAATATCAGATAAAAACTTGTTTATTTTGATATTCCATTCAAAACCCATAATAAGGCTTACAAATTTATATTCAAATCAATAACTTACTAGAGGCTTTTTATTCTTTAGGCTTACCATGGACCTTATCATATGGGATTCATAACCAAGCCATGTTTTTCTGCAGGACATCAGCACTATAAAGTCCTGAAAGCTGGCATAAAAGTGACTACAAATTGTTATTAATAATGTTATTAATGTCTTTCAGTCAGTCCAGCTTAAATAAGTATGGTTTTTGTTATAGGGTATCTAACAGAAACACGTCACAAATATTTATGACAAAAATTTCAGTTTGATATTTTTGTAAAATGTTAAGAAATTGTGGTCCTGTTGAAATTATTTTAGATTTTATTTTAGATGGATGCTTAATTGCTGTGACATATCAAGATGAAATATTCTAGCATGCCATTGTCATTATATTTGATGTTTCAACATAACTTCATTCAGGGGGCTCTTGATAATATTTTGCCATACTTACTAGTTATATAACCACGCAAAATCATACCTTTAAAATGAGCATTTAACAACTAAAATTGGTCAAAAATAAAAACTATGCTATCCAAACGGCTTTGGTGTTTTAACCATTTGTACAATTAAAAGACATTGAAAAGAGAATCCTTGTCAATTGTAATTATGATTTCTTATTTATTGGACAGATATGCCGCACAAAGTTGTGTTTTGTTCAGATTTTTATACTTGCAAAATCACATTGTATTTTTAAGCACATTTTATTGCACTGCAGTTAAATAAAAGTAATGTTATTCCTTTTATTCGTGTTGCACAATCATTGTAAACTGCAATATTTCATATAGTAAATCATTGTTTTGTTTCATATAAACTGTTGTTACTTCATATAAAGTTTATGATTTATGTATATTTCATTTAAAACCAATGTAATTTGTCACCTTAGTGCAGTAACCGGTAAACTCCCATTGGACTTTAATAGGAGTTAACCTGTTATTACATTAAGGTAACACGATAAAGTGTTTTTTTTTAACCTTTTCATATCTTCAGATGTTTGGCTTTGAATCTGCAAAATGAGTTAGTATCATATATAGCCAACAACTTTTGACTTGATTGTTATATCTACATTTTACAAGCTAAGTCAGTAAAAAGTTGGACACAATATACTTCATTTGTTTACTGAAATATAGTGGTGACCTGAAATATGATGGTGACCTTCAAATCATTAAGACATTTAAAATGTAAAAAGCTATATATTTGCTATATATGGATACTAAAATTATTGTTTATATATTTTTTCATTATCAGATTTAGAACAAGGACAAATGTGTCTAACAAACTCTTAATTTTATCTATCATATTTTTTAAGAATATTTTTAGCATTTTAATAATGTAAGTGGCTGCAATGTAAAAGTATAAAAAGGTAAATGTATTTCCATGTTTCTTTTTGATATATATAGCTTTACCGTTCATTACGAACAACGATATCAAAGTTGTTTCTACCATTTTGTAAATAAAGTCAGTATAAATGTTAGAGATTTGTGTTTAACCGCTTACTTCTGTGTTTAGTATATAACTGTAATATCATGATTAAAAATATGATGACATTTGTAAGTTACTTCACTGTCAGTATTATTTTCACATCTTTAATTAGAATGTTCAAATTTCATACATGATTATGTTTCATTCTCTCATAATCGTACATGTACCTAAATAAGCTTCCTAGATATAATAAGGTGAACGACATTTTATTTCATCGTAGAATTCTTTATTTTCTAATTGCGCTTTCATTATATTTTAACTTAATATTAGATTTCTTCATATTGTTAGGTATATAAAAAATTAATTACTGTTTGAAAATAGCACAGGAACATTCTCATCTTGGATATGTAAACAGTACAAATGCTTTAGGTATTTCATATTTTCACACTTTTAGTATACAGTTATACATAGTGCTCAAGTTGAGCTATTGTAATCATCATGTGTCTGACATTCAGCGTTTTACTTTTAACATCTACCGATAATGATAAAACTACGGAAGGATGATGGTCCCTTCAACAGTTAGCTGAACAAGATAGTCGACAAAGCAAGAAAAACCTCCTTTGATCAACATCTCTTCCTTAGCCATTTGGTAGGCTGTGGTGAAACTTTCATGCTATAACCGTTTAAAATTTCTAAACAACTATTGCTCAAATCTTTTCAGTCTGTTGAATAAGGAATATCCTTAATAATTTAGTCTTGACCAGGTTTCTCTGGTGACCACTTAAGGGTCTTCATAGCCCTCTTCTTCCTTCTCATGAATTGTAACAATATAGATACAACCTATTCTAAGTTTGCAATACTTTCAAGACTGGACTTTAAAGACAGGTTCAACTGTAGATATAGTGTCATTTCTGCTGCTTGTATTAATGTTAGATACACTTACCAGTTTAATTTAAAATACAGAAACCCATGATTTTCTAAGCTATTGTAGTTCATTGCAATATCTTTTTTTTACGTTTATCCAACTTTGTTTTTAACACATAATATATTAAAAGTTTTGCAGAATGTTAATATCAGAGATTTATAGATTTTTAAGATCAAAGACTTCATGCTGAACACATTTACTTTCTATATAGTGTGAATACTTACTTCTCACTCTTTACATATTTGTAAGCTGGCATGTTGTTTAGTGAATGAACATCCCTCATCATTCTTTTATTTTTGTTTTTCGCACAAACACAATATGTGTCATATGGCGCTGAAATACGAAAGATTTTTCCTAACCTTACAAACTTAAAGAAATACTAGGGTTCAAAATCACATCTCCTAAGAAATGCATAGACTCTAGTTATTCAAACCAATTTAGTGCTCTTGTCGCCGAGGCGCCAGATCTCCCTCTTAAGTCTATGGCACTGGACCGTCTCAACGGTAGAGTTTCATATATCTGGGGCCAGGGGATGACGGATCAAAACAACTTCCGGCTGTAGTAAAATATATTCCTTTTATTATTCACATGTAATTAATTCATATGATTGAAGTTTAAACCAAACGTACACAAAACAATCTTATTTTTTTCAAAATATATTGTTTAATTATATTGCATTTAAATAATGTAAACATACATGTACAAAATGGCCGACATCATATTGCGCAAAGAAAAATATATTCTAAGAAATGATCTTAGAACTCAAATAATATAAGTCTATTAACATTAAGATGTACGCAATTTACAAATGCAACACATGAAGAATATTACCTGTAGTAACATATATTCCTTTTATTATTCACATGTAATTAATTCAAATGATTTAAGTTAAGGTTATATAAACCAAACGTACACAATACAATCTTATTTTTTTCAAAATATATTGTTTAATTGACCCAATTGGTCAAACTTATATACGTCATAGAAAATCATTTAAATAACAAAGGAATAGAAGAGAGGAAAGGTGAAAATCACGCTGAGTAGTCGATTTACAATGTTACGGCATACTGCTGAAATTTAAAGTATTAGTATATTCGGGATATAGGGATGATATAGGTAAATTTGTACACCTGTGACATTATTTGCCCCCTCCCGATTAAATGTTGTCCCCAACATTTACTAATGATACGCAGAAAAACGAAATATTTCGGCCGAGAAAAAAACATCTTTCCGCAAGAAGGTAATCTCGACATAAGGTAATCTCGCAACACAAAGAAAGTATTCTAGTTGAAACATCAAAATAATAATAACATTTTATCGTGACAAACATGTTAATGATTCGTCGCCCGTAATATGGCACGCTACAAGTATAAATAATAATGATATGAATTGAGTGTATAATGTAGTGGTATGATAATGATATATTGTTTATATCATCTTTAATGTTTTAATATATAACTGATCAATGTAAACACATAAACGTCAATTCACTTTGTTCCGTGATATACTATCATTAATACACACTATCCAATTATCCAGTCATCACTTCTCATCCACCGAGGCTTCGTTATCTTTCGTTTTGTTTTACGAATTTGATCATTTGTTTCTGAACCAGAATCATTATTCGTATCTGATTCTTCAGACATATTTCTCTGCTTCCTTCGTTGAGGAATAACATATTTTTCAATTGTTTCTTCATCAGAATTTATAAAAGATGAATCCATTTCTTGCTCCAGAGTTGCATTCAGGTAAGATACATCTTTATTATTTGTATTTGTTTTTGGATCTTCTTGTCCAGATTTATTATTGATATTTTCACTCTTTTCAGTTTCAGTATTTTCAGCAACTTTTGTCTCATCCTTTATTATATCACTGTTAAGATCTGTTGTGCTCATAAATGGCAATAAAAGATTTCTATGTAATGTCCTTATTTTTCTAAATCTATTTCCTTCTTGTTTTACTTGGTAAACGGGTATGTCAGCATTTGGTTGACTGATTATAATGTATGGATGGTGTTCCCATTTATCAGCTAGTTTATTCTTTCCTCTGATAGACACATTTCGGACCAATACACTATCTCCAGGAACTAATTTCAGATGTCTTGTTTTAATGTCATAATACTTTTTATTGTTTTTACCAACATGCTCTGAACATTTTCTTGCGATGGTGTATGCATTCAAGAGTCAATCTCTCAGCTTATGAACATATTCCGAATGACATTGCAAATTTTCATTGTCTATTGGTAGTCCAAGAAAGGCATCAAGGATGACGGCAAAACATTAGAAAGTATGGTGAAAAGCCAGTGCTATCATGTTTAGTGCAATTAAACGCATGGACTAATGTTGAAACGTTTTCTTTCCAATTGCTTTTCTGGTTATCTTCAAGAGTACCTGGCATTTTTAAAAGTGTTGAGTTAAAACGTTCCACGGGATTGCCTTGAGGATGATATGGTGTTGTTCTTGATTTGTCAATACCGGCAATTGCACACAATTCCTTGATTATATTTGCCTCAAAAGATTGTCCCTGGTCACTATGGAGACGGGCTGGAAAACCATAGTGAACAATAACTTGGTCAAAAATAATTTTTGCTGTAGTTTTTGCTGTTTGGTTTCGTGTTGGAAATGCAAGTGAGTATCTGCTGAAATGATCGGTCATTACTAAAATATTTTCGAAGCCACCTTTTGAACGTTCCAATAAAAGATAATCAATGCATAATATGTCCATAGGAAAGGAAGATGATATGTTTACCAATTTTGCTTTGCTGTTAAAGGCAATCTCCCATCAACAAGGGGCCTTCATCATTCAGATTATTAAAGTTAACAAGGATATTAATTTACAAATAGCAAACGGCGATTACACACCACGTAAATTAAGCAAAAGGGTCAAAATATGCAAAATTATGCACAATCTGTCATTAATCCATAATAAGATGTAAAGTACTACTTGACTCTTAAATTATTTTTAATTACTTTTTTTTTAATCTTAAAAAATCTTAAATCTTTAGGGATTCTGTATTTATCTATTTTAAACACCTTTTTCAAGTTTATTTTTCTAGAAATATTTTGGCTTATCTGGACACATGCAGCTTTAAATGCTTGAAACGGTTTTATATCATAAAAATATGTCAATGTGAATCATGGTAAAGTATCATTTGGAAAAAAACAAGGAAAAATGTATGAAAATATAGTTTTTGTTTTATATTAACAATAGTGATGTTGATTAATTATTTATGCATTGTAAATAAAATTAAACATCTAGAAAAGTGGTAAAAACTTTTCTGAACTGTTATGACTGTCTTAATATTTATTCCTATTTTTATCATCAAAAATACAACATACTTATGGATTAAATAGATAGAAAGTGGTACAAATTTAAATACATTATATTAACTGTTATCATTGTGTTATGTAACATGAACCATTTATATAGCTTATGTAGAGGCTTACCTGCTAAGGAACATTCCTGTGAAGTTTGGTCAAAATAAACCATACTGTTTAGGAGGGCATTTTGTTGTAAAATGTAAATAAGGATACTGCATGGAAGACATAAAACAAGCCATCACAAGAGTTTAACTCTGAGCTTAAAAAGAAAATCCTTCAATCAGCTTTCCGTTATATTCACTGTCATTAAGAATATAAGATAGCAGCTGCAACATCTAATTTGTTACAGATTTAAGCGAATCTTTTATCTAGGGTACATTCTAGAAATGGCTTGGCAGTCCCCCGTTGTTCGCCAATGGACAACTATAGCTTCTTGTTGGATCTGTATTTGTAACACCCGTTCTACTCTTATTAATAAGCGAATTGCTGGTTGGGCAAGTGTTAAAGCTGGTACATCATGTAAAAACTGGTTCTTTTCTGTGAAGAAGCAAATAAATGATTGTTATTTAGTAAACTGTTCTGATGTAAATGTAAATGTTTCTAAAGCCTACATAGTAGAAGGTATACAATCATATATGACAAACAAGTTTATTGCTGAATGGCTTGAAACTATCAATAGGACCACGAGTGTTACTAGTAGATGTGGTAATAAGCTTAGAAATTATTGTAAATATAAGTCGGAATTTACCACGGAGCACTATTGTAATATGATTATGCCTCCCCAGCATCGCTCAGCATACTGTAAATTTCGTTGTGGGGTAGCGCCTTTTTGAATTGAAACTGGGAGATTCGAAAATTTAAATATAAAAAATAGAACATGTCCGTTTTGTCAAGCCATTGAAACTGAAAGTCATGTTATTTTCGATTGCCCTTTGAACAATGACCTTAGAATTTCTTTGGTAAAATACAATTTTGTCAATAGAACCAATCTTCTATGATATGCAGGATATTGATAAGCTGAAACTTGTATTTTCAAATCATTCACTTATTAGAATTTGTGCCAAAACATGTAATGATATTTTAAAAAGTAGACAATTTTATGTGTAAAAAATTTAATTTTTTTTTATGTGATATTTATATCTCTTAACATCTCCTAAGAAGTAGATGCTAATCTGTTCATCAACGATCTGATCGGGGTGATATCTGATTCTTTAACACATTTTTTTGAATTGCGCAATAGTGCCTTTATTCCACATTCAGTTTTTTATCTTTGTGTATTTTAATGATTTTTTATTTTACGATTAGCGTCTGCTTCTTAGCTTTAACGATATAAGCATGTATATAGTATATATAGCAGTAATTACGTAAGTCTTTTTATTCGTTGAATTGTTAATTTTAAAGTCTCTTATAACTCAATATATGAGTGACAATGTACTTTTTAAATCATCTATGTATATTGTTGTATGTATGTTCATTGATGAGACTAAAATAAATGTTGAATAATAATATAATTCTCGATTCATACCTATATTCATATGACCCACAGGCAATACTTCATATAAACTAGCGTTGTGTAGATACTGAATATATGTATACGATTCTTTTACAATTATTGACAAAATATTAAGAAAAATTACCCAAATGTCTGTAATTCTTAAAATAGACTGGTCATTTTCTAGAACTGAGCAACTTCAACGAAGGGAGATAACAGATGTCTAATATATAAGAATTAAATTAAAAAAGAGGTATCTTATTAAGACTGAAAGAGAAAGAGGAAGTAAAAAAATTTAAAACAAATTGAAATTGTGAAATGAATAAAAGAAATTCATTTCACTGTAATCTATTAGACTTCATTACTCGTAATCTAGTGCATAAATAAAAATAAACAAAAGATAGATTTTAAATTCATACCATTTTCTTAACTAATAACATGTTTATTATTAAGAGTTTTGGGAAATTAGTAGTATACAAAAAATGTAAAGTATATCGAATCTGGAAAGAAAAAAATCATATTTAATAATATTGAAAAATACTTCTAAATTATTTCACACAGAAAAATGAGTTAAACAATAAAAAAAATGGTTTTGAATATTTTACAGTAAACAATTGTCATCTAACCAAATTAAATAAATAGTGAATAGATTTAATAAATTGTATTTACAGAATGTATCTACACCAAATTACAACCAGACTGTGTCGATGAGATTATCTGAAGTACTAGCTGATTTAGGTGTTGATGACAACATAGTGCTGAAGAGGAGAAGGACCTGGCTTCTTTAAGAATCAATGATCAGTGTGAATAACAAATTATGGAATAATAATACTTTTACGAAATACTTTTTTGGGAGACAAACAGAAGGCACAACTACCATAGGGATAAACTCGGACGAAGATATACTTTACTGTCCAAATAATATGCCTGTAATTCAAGACTGGTGTGAATGGATACATGGCGAACCTAATTTATTGATGATTCAAGATAATTCTGTATCTCCTTGATATTGTTTACTTCATTTGCTAAGACCTGATGCTCCTCTTCCTGCTGATGGGGAATCTTATCAATACTTCTTCAGAGACAGAACAGGAAAGTACCGCTTAACCAATCTATTTGCTCTGATGAATATCTCGGCAATTTATCATTACATGGACCAGCAAGAGTAGATCAAGGATCTCATGGTTACTGTAATACGGACTATGTGGCAGCTCTACATTGTAAAACATGGCCTAACAAGCTAGACAATGGCTGGATCAACAAGGTGAAGATCAATGGCCGTCTGCTGAAATGAAACAATATTGCAGTAGAAGTGGATGCTTTGTTGTTCCTGTTGGATGTAGAGGGAGTGATCATGAGCAACTTGAGTGGAAAATATCAACATCTTTAGCTGAAAGGTGTTAAATGTTAAATTTGAATATAACACAGATTCGCTGTTATGTATTGATGAAGATAATTATAAAATCATTCATTAAGCCACAATATGAAGATATGATTTCCAGTTACATATGTAAAACTGTACTCTTCCACTGTATTGCCAATTCACATTTTAACATCTGGAGAGAAAACAATTTACTGTCTTGTCTATCACTGTGTTTATATCTCCTGTATATCAATATCATTAATGAAAACTGTCCACATTTTATCATACCTGAGAACAATTTGATGAGGGGTAAGACATTACCTGTAGTCAAACCATATATCCTGGAAATACTCAACAACATAATCAACAGTGCAGGAGTGGCACTACTTGGTATTGAATGTGATGATCTTGGTTCCAGGCTTCATCTCAAGTTTTATAACTTATGTCCATTTAAGACAAGTGAACACATTTCAGGAAGTCTATTACATGATACAGCTAGCAGAATTTCAAAATTTCGTATTTTGTATAGTTCCACTCTAAAGGACAAAAGTCCTAATGGAGCTGTACATACATTGACAAACTGTATTTCAAGTATGTTCAATCTCCAATATGAAGGATTGGTTGAGAGAGCCTGTCAACTTCTTTTGCCAATGTATTGTACACAACTTGGATCTGTGCTGGCCTCCATCAACATCAATCAGCACAACACTGTATCAGCTGATGCCCTTAAGCTCATCACACTTGGTCTGAATACAGATGTAGCATCAAGTAAACTGAAACTAGCTTCAATCTTACACTGTGTACAAGAAATACAAAACGCTGATCTGGTTCTCAGTGAGATTGAGAGAAGCTATGATCTGCAAGTTGTTGAACCAGTCTGTTGTTGTTGTTATAACTTTGATAAAAAAAGCGCTAAGACAAGGATTCCTTGCAATATGTGACAATTATAATGAAGATGCCATACAGTATGACATTGCATTATGTGTCACATTTCTGCCATGTGAAATTCACTGTGTACCCACTGAACTCAGATATGAAATGATAAACTCTACACCGGAGGATAGAATATTCCTTACAGAAAATGACAAATGGATAGATAATGCTGTGGTCGATTCTCTTCCTTACCTCTACTTTCTACAATACAAGATTTACTGCCATCTTGGGAGAAATATTGAAAAACAATCTGCTCTCTCAAAACTTTTCAGAACCATAATAACCGAGCCAAACCTTGGACACCGGGAAACAGCTTTCAATATTCTCGGAATGTGTATGGAACAAGAAGGTAGAGTAAGGGATGCTCTACAGTGTTATTTGATGTCTCTAAATCTAAGGAGGAGAAACAATGCTGCAAAGATTCATATCTGCACACTTCTATCTGTAATTGGAAATATCAGGGCATAGAATGTACCACAAAGCGGTGGACATAACTCAAGTGTAAATTATGATGGAAGAGTGACATATAAAACTAAAGGAACCGCCCTGCTTAACATTACATTGTAAAGGTCTATATATGTAAGATATTTCTAATTATAAAGATAAAAAGAAACTTATAACTTAATGAAATTCAGTCATTTGTAAAATGGAAATAACAAAATTATAAATTGTGATAAAAGAGAGACATATAAATGTAAAGGAACAGTACTGCTAAACATCAAAATATATGTGTAAATATTTGTTGTTAAACATGATTTCAATATTTAATAAATTCAGTCATTCCTAAATGGAAAGTGTAAATATTTGCAAGCATCTGAAAATAGTAGAATTACACAACTGGATGTAAGAATGGCAATTTATTATTGATGTTGAACATGTCATTGTAATATACATGTAAATAGACTAAGATAGATATAAGTGTCTTTGTATACTGAATTTATTTCAGTGATAAAATAATAAGCTGTGTCAGGAGAAAATTTTTTAAGATCCCATTTTAGTTCTCTTTTTTATTAATTGTATTATTATTGCTAATTTTTTTATCCGCAATGTACTTATGCGTCAGACTGCGAACATTTTTTATGATTTTTGTAGAGGGCAAATTAAGAATCATTACTGTAAAATTTGTTCAAATCCAGCATTTGGTTTAGAAGTAGAAGTTATTTAATGAAATTGAGGATAATGACAAATGGCAGAGAACTTGCCATCCCAAATGTTCCTAAAATGACCTAAAAGGCATTTCTTTGCACAATTTACTTAGATGTAAGTGAATTTCGCTAGATCTAGGTATGCGACGTTAGTTTTATTTTTCAGTTAATATATTTTGAGTTGATTTTGGCTATTTTTTTGCAGTTTTAAATTTTTGCTTTCGTATTTTCATACGATTTTATTTTCAGCGGTTTTAAATTTTCGTATTTGCTTTTACGGAAGTGCAGATGATTCCAACTTCATCATTACAGATTGCCGTAAATTGCTTTGCTTTTCAAATATTAATTGAAGGAAATGAATATAGTCTTTTTCACATGACAATACTTTTAAATTGTATATGCATGCACTTGTTGTATATTGTTAGGGTTCTATACGGTGTATCATAAAAAATATGGAACGTCGTTATTGTCTTTGTCTGTCATACACCTCATGTATGCGGTGTTATTTATAAATTTTATTGTAAACTTGTACTAGCTGCAAGATACTTGTTATAATTATTCAATTGTGTCATTACTTTATATCAAGTTAATCAATTAATGACTTTATATCAAGTTAATCAATTAATGAAACATCTTTCATATATCATTAATACATTTCAATATCATTGAGACCTTGTTATATTACAAATGTATTAGTAATAATTAATTGCAGTGAGAAATTCGATGACAAGCAGTGATTACCGTGACACCTAATCTTTATTACTTAAAACGTTTACTGCAGGAGCCAGCGGAGGTATTGTATACCACAGGGAGCATTTTTATGCCCAATGCGTTGTAGTGTCATATTTTATAAGTTAATGCCTGGTATAACTACTCGTAAACCTAGGAGGGTAGGAGCTACGCTCTTGACGATTACATAGAGCAACTAAAGTTGAAGAATTTATCGCTCAGCATGTACCGAGTGACGATCCTATTTTTGTATTCTTCTTGTGACTTCTGGCGCATTCTTGTGTCAGATCAGAATGACCCACTCTTCACAAAGGAGCAAGCGTAGAGGTTGCAGGGATAATATTGAGATAGGTGTCTTTTCATAAGTGTGTCACTGCAACGTGTTACTCTAAGTGTAAAGTATAGGACATACTTTAAAGTGTACGTCTTTCCTTAAAGTATAGGACTTACTTAAATCTGTTCAATTCATTTTATTTTCATTTCATTTTTCCATTTGTAGATATTTTCATTTCTTTTGGAAATCATAAAGTTGTCTAATTGTTCTTGTTGTTTTTATCGTATTGTCTGCTGTTGTCCGTCCATCCTGTGACACATGTTTATCTGTTTAAATTGAGTTGGGCGGGCTTTAGAAAGTATAACAAAAACAGGTGAAGAAATTTTAGATTGATTTAGATAATTACATTTGTTTCTTTATGACAAGAAATGACGGTTTGTTTTTATTTTAGATGTATTTTTTCTGTTTGCATGCTTATATACATCAATTTGTCCATAACAGTATATATTTTGTAATTAAAATATTCAAACAAAATGTGCTACCTTACCAATAAAAATCTTAACAAGAGCCATGTCAACATGGTCATCCCTCGCCGAAAATGTTTGCTCATTGGATGAATATATATGTTGTAGAGCAGAATAA
This sequence comes from Ruditapes philippinarum, assembly GCF_026571515.1. Lineage (NCBI taxonomy): Eukaryota > Metazoa > Mollusca > Bivalvia > Venerida > Veneridae > Ruditapes > Ruditapes philippinarum. The sequence continues at coordinate 10,449 of NW_026852604.1, read as the reverse complement.
TTCAATTTTAAGAGGTCTTTTGGCAATGAAAACTGATGGCTGAAGTGATGTGAATATATATATGTGGCTAAAAATAACAAAGGGCCATTACTGAAAAATAATGCAGGGTAGGTTATCATTCTTGTGTGCTTCACTCCTCCTCTATGAGACCTATCCACCTATGAAGTTTCATGTTGATACCTCTAACACTTTTGAGATAAGCTCCGGACAAAAAGTATGCAAATTAACAAAGGGCAAAACTCTAAAATAATAATGGGAATAGTGATTGTTCTTGTGCAAGGCATTCCTTCTCATTAAGATCTATCCACCTATGAAGTTTCATGTTGACTTCTCAAAGACTTTTGAGTTATGCTCCACTCACTTGAAAAAGTATGTATGAAAAATAACAAAGGGCAATAATTCAAAAATTGTGAATGGTAGAGTTATTATTCTTATGCACTGCACACCTCCTGAGTGAGATCTATCCACCTATGAAGTTTCATGTTGATATCTCATAAGCTTTTTGAGTTATGCTCTGGACAAAAATTTAGTTTCAAAAATAACAAAGGGCAATAACTTAAAATTATGCAGGGTAGAGTTATCATTCTTGTGCACTGCACTCCTCCTTAATGTGACCTATCCACCTATGAAGTTTCAAGCTACCTCAAATACTTTTTGAGATATGCTCCGGACAAAAATATCGGACGGAAGGACGAACGGACGAGACTATTTCTATATCCCCGCTGTCTTTCGGCGAGGGATAATTATAAAACGTACAGTCGGATAAACGTTATTATGGTTGTTAAGTGGCCGTGTAAACAGTTTACATTCTTGCTACCCGTGACAACTCTTGTTTAAAACTTTATATATGTCTTCTTGATTATGGTTTACAGTCGGTGACTAAGACCCTAACTCTAGCATTAACTCTCACTGAATAGTTCCACTCAGTAAACATAAATAAATAATAATATTATCCAGGGTTTTGTTCTACTATCCAGCATTGTGAAAAGTCAAAAAGCGAAATTCCACATGGACTGCATTGCCAACAGTTTTGCTTGACCGTTTAACTGTTAAATTTGTTACAAAAACTGTACTTGCTTTGTTTTGTTGTTGTTGTTTTTTTTGTTGTTGTGGTTGTTTTTTGTTTTTTTAGGGGGGGTTAGATTATCATTTCTGTTGCACAAAAATATAAACATATACTAAAAGTACACAAAAATGTCTTTGCATCCCCTTTATTTTTCTCCAATCAGCCTAAACGAAATAAACCACAATAAAACCAAATGATACATCATAATTATATTTCTCTCATAAAACATGGTATAAAACAGAACATTAACTTACACATAGAGAAATGATAAAATCACAAAGATACCTCAACAACGCAATGTGTGTGAAATAAATGTAAATCATCACATGAATCAACATCATTATTGTTTATATAAAAGACAAACATAATTTTCCAAAAAAAAAAAATGAAACATTACTTTCCTAGATTGTTTTCAAAAAGTTACTGCTCATGATTCACATTGACATATTTCTTTTTATAAAAAAATATTTTAAGCATCTAAAGCTGCATCCAGGTACGCAAACATATTTAAAGCAAAATAAAAAAAAACTTTCAAGATTAAAGTAATATTTTACATCTTATGTTGTATAAATAACACATTTTATAGTATTTATCACCGTATTAAAAACGCAGAATGGGCTATTTTAAATAACAAAACTATACATTTTGAGACAGGAAACTGATCTATAACACTGTCAAGTATAGTTTTGAAGATTTAAGCAGTGATTTTTGTGGTGTTATCTGGGAAGAATCTATGATATCCCCCCAAGTTTTGCATTTTGATGACAGAATTCCTCTAGTATATCATTTTGATGATAAAATCCCGCAAGTTTAGCATTTTCATGATAGAATTTCTAACGTTTATCATTGTTTATCTGTTTTGATGATAAAGTCCCTCAAGTTTAGCATTTTGATGATAAAGTCCCTCAAGTTTAGCATTTTGATGATAAAATCCCTCAAATTTAGCATTTTGTTGAAAAAATATTTCAAATTAAGCATATTGCTGAAAAAATCTGTTGCATTAACAATTGACGTTTTCAATTTCAAAGATGAACCAATATAGGGTATGTTAGTCTCGTCATGTGATCTCCTAGATTTTACGATACTTCTAGCTTCCGGGTACAAATACAAGTTTAACAGGTTACGTATGATAAACTAAATGTTTTATATTCGCATGACAAGTTATACATATTTTTGTAGTTATTAATGTATGGATATATGTATGGTAATTTTCCTTTTTAAATCAGTAAGGTTAAGAAAGTGTCATGGAATAAAAAATGAAGAAAATATTAAAATCTGCAAACAAAGTGATCGCTCGGAAGCATTAATCACAACAAAATTACATGAACATTGCATTGTGCATGAAGGTTAATGATTAAATGCAACATCCCTCACGCCCCCAAACACCGGATTGAGCTGTACTTAAGAGAGGTACTCAATTCTCAACACTTTATAGTGCTGGCATCAATGACCCCAAAGGACCGGAAAAATAAAACAACACTGAAGTGAGTACGGGGCAATTTTTTTACAGCTGCCACACAGCACTTGACACCTTATGATTTACAGAAAATAAGTAACTTACAATAACAATTAGTTAACCTTTTAGAATTTGATATAATTGTTTTCACCTTTTACCATTGTCATGCTATATACCAGTTTCTGGTATTTCATGATTTTCTCTTTGAAACACGCATTATCAGAACAGTGGTCCCCCACATGGAAGTGATCCTATGAGTATTGCTAATGTTCGGGCAGTCACTAACTTTATCGAGAAAAACATGTACGAATCTTTGAGGAAATCTGTTTGGTTAAATTACTATCGCCATTTACTACTGCGAGATCTCATTTCACAGGTAAAAGATGATTTGAGCCGCGTCACGACAAAACCAACGTTATGCGTTTGTGACCAGCATGCATCTGCGCAGTCTGATCAGGATCCAGGTTGGTTAGCGAACAGCATGGATCCTGATTAGACTGCGCGGAAGCGCAGGCTGGTCTGGATCCATGCTGGACGCAAATGCATAACGTTGGTTTTGTCGTGACGCGGCTCATTTAACGTTTTACACTTAACTCTAAGCAACAGAATTTACACACTTTTACTCAATTCACCAGAGTCTGCTTGCATTTAAAATTGATGTTCATTCTTTCATGGAGCTAAATATTTGTTTATATATCTGTGATTCTTTCAAATACTTTCAATCCGCTAAAAAGGTACAAATGCAGCGGGAAATATCCCACCCTGGCTAGGACTCAAAGTGTGATTTAAAAACTTACAAAGTAAAAATGTTCAAGGCCACTTAGATAGAGAAAATCAGAATCCCTGAAGAAAGTTTAACACGGCATAAATTGAAAATGTTGCAGGATGGTTTGATTGAGCCTGTTCACTAAGCAAAAGAAAGCTAACAGAGGTTGTACTTACAGTTACTTATGAAGGAATATGTGCACAATTTGTGGAGTATACTCTTGTTAAAATTTGAAGTGATACAGTTTCTATGAATACATGTATATTTAATATATTTAGTGCTCACAAAATACTTCCTTGATGTACATGTATTTAGATTTTGACAATTCTACATTGTCGCAATTCAGTTCTTGACAAAACGTAATTGTATTTAAGTTATACACCCGTTATACTAGATTGTACATGCTGTTGATAATTTAACATGATTGTACCATGTAAGGTACTGAATTCATAAGGCCTGTAAAATGTAGTACATTCTGTATCAGACTCCATAAAAAGGGTTTTAAAATTGTCTGCCAATATTTAAGAATAAAACCAACATCTTAAGTTTCCATTTTTTTTAATGTAAGACATGATGGCTGAATAGAAGATGAAAGTAGTCTGTGTATTTCATCTATAATTGGCGTGTATCACTTCCATGTTTTAATGTTTCTATTTTAGGATCAGAGTCATATGCAGATTGTTGGAGAGTTTTACACTGTATGGCTGGACAAATAGAATATGTTGTTGGTAATCATATTAGATACTGGATTTTTGTTTTGTTAATTCTTATTGCATAAGGCCAGAAATGAAACAACTTATTATGAATTTATCATTTTGAGGGTCATCATTGATTAATGACCTTTGCCACCTCTATAGACAAGACTGAACAGACATTAAAGAACAATCTTAACAGACTTGCAGTTTGACTAGACCTTATAAAGCCATCTGACCAGTCTTAAAAAAATCGTCTGAAATTCACTTCAGTGTTGTTTTATTTTTATGGTTGTTCGGGATTATTATCGGCACATTTAGTCTTGACGATTAAATAAAGCTTAAAAATATGCTTTTGGTTGCTATAGGTTCAAAACTTGGCAGGGACTTCAGATCGTTCCATGTGAGGTAGTTGTTTAGCTAAGGGAATGTAAGTGTTTTTTTAGGTGGCTGTTTGGTCCAAAATAATACATGAAAAAGTTCTTTCTCTATGAGTGAAGCTGGACAATTGCCATATGGCCTTCATAGTGCAATGCAAACTGTGAGAGAAAGTAAATAAGTTGCCATAATTATATTTGTGCATGCAGGAAATGGATTTATTGTACATGTTGTGGGTTCATGCATAACTCAAGCTGCAATTTTTTCTCATCCAGCTCTAATTTTCTATGGTTAACCTTGATTTCCATTATTTTTATACATGTACATGTATATGTTTCACCAGGAATGATGGAGGTTTTACAAGATTTAGTACTGACCTGTCTACAGACTGGAGTAGATGACAAGAAACAGACAAGTAGGCAAGGTAGCAGGGGCAGCTCACAGGGTAAAGGTCGTAAGGTAAAAATACTTCCTTTAATGATGTCTACAGGTGATTAAGTTAGGACCTATAATTTGTCTTTTTAGCCCATTACTGCATGAGCATGCTGTTTTCATTGAAAAGTCTCCCGTTACAAGTTTAAATTGCTATAAAACTATAAAAACTGCTTCAATACAAATCAGACTTGGCACAAATGTTGACTGGACCATTATCTTTGTAACAATATGCTCAGTCTTAAATTTCCTGTTACCATGGCAACGAGGGGACAAAAATCACTATTTTGCATTGATCTTTTCCATCAAAATTGATTTCAAAGTGCTGCAACTATTCAATGGATTGAGATAGAGTCAAAGGCTTTTCAGCGTTGGTTACACGTTTCCTTATGATCCACTTTGGGTCCTTTTTAGCCTCTCACATGTCCAAAATTTTCTTGGCGATGTGGGAAACTGCCGCCCTCCTTGAAAGCCCCTCCCCCCAAACAGAAGTGGGGCACATCCCTCTTCTTGCAACCCCCTGATGTATCTATGTTAATACAGTTTATATATATATATATATATATATGCCTCATTTCTGGTGCTTTTTATTTCTTTAAACGGAATCATACATTGGCATAACATGACTGTGAATTAAATGTGTATAAATTTATTGTCACTGACAATGGTAACATAACATTTAAATCAAGCATTTTTATTTGTTTGGGTCATCAGACCAAACAAATAATGGCAGCGACATTTCAGACCCTGATGCTGTTAATTGCAAATGCCGAAAGTAGTCCGCTTTTTTGAAGCGGTTACTTCCCTTTATATGTACACTAACGCCGAAAATTTCAGGGGAAATCACTGCGTAAAGATTGTCAAATGACAGGCGCAAAATAGTTCCCGAATGGTCGAAGATTTCTAATATTGTTTTATTCTTTATAGATGTACATGCTTATAGTTAGCTCCATGATTATTTACATCTGTGTTAAACAACAGGTTTAGCGTCGAAATAATAAGAGTTACAAACCCTAATTTAGAATGATATGGTTTTCTTCAGGCCTTTGACATATAACTTCACCGTGGCCAAGGGGTTTGCATGCTCGCTTAGAAATCGAGAGGTCTGGAGTTCAAATCCCAGTTGAGGCAACTCATTTTTAAAAAAAAAATTTAAGTGAAATAAACATTGAATTGAATACCAGTGTTGCAATTAGTCTTATAGCCAATTTACTACAGTAAAAACACCGGAAAGCATTGGTGGCACTATACAAAAACAAATTGGTTTATAATCTCACAACCTTCACCTTTCTGACATTCTGAGACCCAAACAAATTCAGCGCCTTCTGTGCTTAGATTTATGCAAAGTGATATAAGTACTTTTATTTTTAGCTAGACTGTTTGGAAGAAAAAGTTGAGCTATTAACAATGATTGCTGTGGCATTGTCGTTGTTACCTTTAAGTGAATACTTTAGCCATTATTCCAACATTGCAAAAGTTATAAACTTGAAACTTGGAAAAATTTTGATTTTTTTTTCATTATGATAAGATGCATATTAAGTTTTAAACAAGGGGCATAACTTTGAAAGCTATATTACTGGAGTTATGCTCCTTTTTAACTTAGAATTTTGTCAAAATAGTTGTCATCAGAATTTTGTCAAAATAGTTGTGATCCAGATCTCTGCAAATAAGGGTTTTTCCAAGCTAATACTGGTACAAACTTTTACTTTAATGGAACACAGCCTTTTTACAATATATAAGTCATCCATTTGCGCTAAGTTCCGAAGCTGTAACTATAAAAATTTGTTTGTACCCGCTTGTCTTTGTTTCAATACAGAATGTAGTAGAACAATCAGCTGTTACTAAGATGGTGATGGCGTTCTATCAGAAACTGATGTATGTATGCGAGGCAAGGTTAACAATGGCTGCAAGGTCACTAACAGATTATATAGAGAGTAAACTAAAGTCTGCCCTCGAGTTTGACCCAGATTCTGGACAACCATATCTTGCTATTGAAGATCAGGTAAATGAAAGAAAATTTTAAAAATATTTATTTTGTGCATTTTATTTTTTTTTTAATTAAGAAATGGTCAAATTGGTTTTCTTTAGTCTATATTCCATATGTTTTATGTCAGTCATTTTGAATATTAATGTAAGTAAGTTGTTGAGTTTACCAGTTCATTAACCATGGCATAAATTTTTTGGCCCTTTTTTTAAAAGGTTAAATTACTGCCTCATTTTTTTTTTATTTCACCTTTCTTTATTTTTTTTTTCACTTTATTTTTTTGTTCATTTCATTTCATTTTTGATAAATTTTTTTAAAAAAATTTAATTTTTTTATTTAATTTGTTTTTCTTTTTAAATTACTTTTATTTCCAGTCTTTGAAAACTTTAGTTTATGGGGCCCTTTTTTTAAAAGCTCTTCAAGGCCCGTATTCAATATACATTTTAAGATTTTTTTTAACCTTTCATGGTCATTTCCAAAGATTTTTTAAAGATAAGATATTTATTAAAGGAAAAAAAAGGATGTTTATTAAATGTTACTTTTGATTTTCCGTACAAAAATCGTTGATTTGAAGATTTTCTTATTCATAAGATAATATTTAAAGATAAGATAACCTTAAGAGGTATATTAAATGAATTTAAATCAATACAGGATTGGAGCAGTACTGCTAGACGCTTGCATTTATTTTTGCTGATTCTTACATTTTTCATTCATATATAAATGGGTATGAAGAGATGACTTAAGCATTTTAAAGTTCATTTTTTTAGGTGAAAAGGCGAGATTTTAGCATTTAATTAACAAGCAACTTGTCCAGTTTTACCGGAATACGTTATTTAGTCTGAGTTATATTGAATACCCCTGAGAACTGGTATTATCATAGCCAGCTTGATAATTAGAAAATACTTGACTTGACTGGAGTATTATCATTTCCAGCTTGATAATAAGATAATACTTGACTTGACTGGAGTATTATCATTCCCAGCTTGATAATAAGATAATACTTGACTTGACTGGAGTATTATCATTCCCAGCTTGATAATAAGATATTACTTGACTGGACTGGAGTATTATCATTCCTAGCTTGATAATAAGATAATACTTGACTTGACTGGAGTATTATCATTCCCAGCTTGATAATAAGATAATACTTGACTTGACTGGAGTATTATCATTTCCAGCTTGATAATAAGATAATACTTGAGTTGACTGGAGTATTATCATTTCCAGCTTGATAATGAGATATTACTTGACTGGAGTATTATCATTCCCAGCTTGATAATAAGATATTACTTTACTTGACTGGAGTATTATCATTCCCAGCTTGATAATAAGATATTACTTGACTTGACTGGAGTATTATCATTTCCAGCTTGATAATAAGATAATACTTGACTTGACTGGAGTATTATCATTTCCAGCTTGATAATAAGATAATACTTGACTGGACTGGAGTATTATCATTCCCAGCTTGATAATAAGATATTACTTGACTGGAGTATTATCATTCCCAGCTTGATAATAAGATATTACTTTACTTGACTGGAGTATTATCATTCCCAGCTTGATAATAAGATATTACTTGACTTGACTTGAGTATTATCATTCCCAGCTTGATAATAAGATATTACTTGACTTGACTGGGGTATTATTTATTTCAGTCAATATTTCGACTAGAGGAGATGAAAAGTATAATGAGGATATTCCAGGACACGTTGAGCGGGGATGTCAGGAGTGTATGCCAGAAAGTAGAGATTAAATATCAACCAAAGAGGCTTCAAACACCACAGATGAAAGTGGGAGAGTCATTCAAGAAGAAAACCCCTCGTACACCTGGAACTAGAGGCTCTATAGGTCAATCCAGGTATGATTCATTGTTAACGGACTTTCATTTTATGATATCATGTCCATTTAGGTTGATTCTTGATTCAAAGAAAATCTCACATTTTTTTTTCAATTGTGTAATAAAACATGCACTACATTGCACTCGGAAGTGGCCACAAATAATTTAATAGTAATTAATTAATTATAGTAAATCATTGTAAGGATAGCCTTGCTCTTTAGTGGAGCATAGAATAAGATCTGTCATTACGGCACCTAATTTACTAGGAGGTAAATTTTTATTTTTCTCAAGCAAGCCATCTAGATCTTATAATCCACATATGACGAATAATATGACAATCATGTACAGCAACCATGTGTACTATGATTTACAATATACTATATAAGATATCTACATGTGTATATGTAGAAAGGAAAGGTTTGACTCATTGCAGAAAGATATTCCACATTTCATTTTCTCTTGTGAAATTCTGCTCATTGTTTTTTGATATCATTGCCTTTTCCCCCCTCAGATTTTAAGAACTTCACAAGTTAGTATGTAATTTTTGTTTCATTAATTGATATTTTGATTATACGATTATATTATGTTAAGTAATTTTACTTCAATTTTATTATTTTTATCCTATTTAACTTTTATTTTAATGTTTTACATTTATCTCATTCATTGATATTTTACTTTTATTTCATTAATTGATATTTTACTTTTTTTCATTAATTGATATTTTACATTTATTTCTTAAACTGATAATTTACTTTTAATTTATTAATTGATGTTTATACTTTTTATTTCATTAATTGATATCTTACTTTCATTTCTTTTAACTGATATTTTGCTTTTTTCTTTAACTGATATTTTACTTTTATTTCTTTAACTAATATTATACTTTTTATTTTAGTAACTGATATTTTACTTTCATTTTTTAATGACATGTAGTATTTTACTTTTATTTCATTGATATTGATTGATTTTTATTAATTGATATTTCACATTTTACTTCATTAACTGTTAACTTTTATTTTTACATGAACTGATATTTTACTGTTTATTTCATTAAATGATAGTTTTGTAATTTACCTGTTTTCATTAATTGATATGTATGTTACTTATAGTTTTTTATATTAATTGAATTTTTACTTTTTATTTCATTAATTAAAATTTTACTTTTCTTTCATTAATTGAAATTGTACTTTTCTTTCATTAATTGATATTTTACTTTCATTTCATCAAGTTATTTTAGTTCCATCTATACATGTATACATATATTTAAAACATAAAATACAAACATGAAATATATAAAATACATCAATACAATGTTTATATGTTATAGAGGAAGTATGGACCAGCCACTAGATCCATAACTGACACAACCTGATGTCTACCATCAGACATCCAGCCCCCAAAAGTGTACCCTTTCGGGTCCCCCTTTGAAAACCCCCCAGACTATTACGGGGGACCAAACCTGAAAAACTTTGGGTGGGAAAATTCAAAAAAAATGTTTAAAATTGTTCCTCGTTTATGTTACATCAGTTTTGATTGTTTGCTGCATGAAATTTAAAGGAGAGGGTTGATTTATAGGGGACGGCAACTAAAACCCTTCCAATTTAAAAACCTGATTTTTAGTTATCAAACAGGGGAATTGAAAAAAACAAGTTTCATGAAAAAGGGGACCCCCCAATGGCAAATTTTTATCCCCTGAAAAATTTGGTTTTTTTCATTTCCCAGGGTGTATATCCCCTTTTAAACAGGGTGGTAAATTTAATTAAATTAATCCCCCTTGGTCCACCCAAAAATACATTTTCTGTGGGAATGTGTAAATTGGGGGGTTTTTCCCCCTT
>NW_026852603.1:0-40502 GCF_026571515.1 Ruditapes philippinarum | reverse complement strand
AGTCGATAAGACGTTGAGTGGTAGTAGTACTAACGAAGCATCTTATGTTATAGGACTATGGACACACTTGCAAACATAGATATTTTTAACAAAGCCTCCAAAAATTAGGGCAAAATATTTCAAAACTAGAAGGGCAAAGTAAAGAGTTTGAGCTGGAACTGGTCTTCTCAGCAAGTTCATTTGAAAAAATAACACTGAAAAACAGTTGTTTCCTTGGTGAGCGACTTCAGGGCGCCATCATTACTTTTTACTCAAGAAAATAATGTGAATAATTATTATTGCAAGAATAAAAAAAAAAAAGATATATGATATCAGAATTAATCAGCATAGCCGTTGTCCATCAAAAACTAGTTAACGTAATGTGCTTTTTGTTTAATTAACAACTTTATTTTTTAAAAAAGGGTGATGATTTTAAAACAAATATCTTTGTACATTTCTTGTGCTGTTTAACTTGATAATTAATCCAATTTATTTTCCTGAATAAGAAAAAAGATAGTATCCGGTTTTGCTAGAGAAAAATGTGAAAAGAAATGTGCTATATTAAATTATATTAAAACGTTTCTCTCTTCCTCGCTTTCAGGTTCTATACCTGTAACACAGTTAAGGGCTGAGTGTTGCGACAGCTTGTAGAGGTACATGTGGAAAAAAAGAAAACACCATAGAGTAAGCAGTGCTGTTATATAAATCGGTGGATAAGTCTTTATACATATTTCCCAAAGTAAAGTTCATTAAGAAAAAAAATTTCATTATTTTGTTCCTGATTTACAGTAATGTAACGGTACCAAAATAGACATCATGAGTTAAAGCATTTTCATATTTAGGAAAATATATTTTCTAATTTATATCAAATAAAGACATGAAATAGACACAAGCCGGTCAACTCGTCCTGTGGTCAACTCGTCACAATTTTAGTCGACTATATGGGAGCTGTCGCTACTCATCATCACCGCATCCTTAGGTACAAGGGTTTCATAACCTACACCAATAGGAAACATGTGTGAAGAACAGCAATCACTCATGTGCGGGCTGTGAAACTGGCAACACAGAATGTAATACAGGTTAGACATTCGTGTGTTATATGTTCATATTATTAACAGACAAATGGTCTTGCAATTCCTCAAATTTTGACTTTAATAGAGTATTTTTGGAATAAAAATTGTAAAAGGATTTTTTTAAATTATTTTTTGTAAAGGGTAAAAGCAAATATAAAATGAATTATAAGTTTCTTGATTTTGTAAAATGGCATTTTATGCCACCGCAGCATCTGCGATGCGGTGGCATATAGCGATTTCACCTGTGTGTGTGTTTGTTTGTGTGTGGTGTGTGTGTGTGTGTGTGTTATATAGATTATATAGTGAACTTAAAAAATCTTCTTGTGAAAACCACTAGTCCAATTTCAACCAAACTTGGGCAGGATTGATCCTTGCGTAAAGGGCTTCCAAAGTTGTTCAAAGAATTTCATCCATGCAGAAATCTGGTTGCCATGGCAACCAAAAGGAATTATAAGAATAAATTTAAAAAATCTTTTGTAAAACCCCAAAAGGCCTTAGAGCTTAGATATTTTTGCATAAGGCATTGTCTGGATAGACCTCTACCAAGATTGTTCAAATTTATAGCCCTGGGGTCAAAATCGGCCCCGCCTGGGGTCATTGATTTTCAACTATATGTACATATAGTAAAACTAAAAATACCTTCTTGTAAAGACCCAAAAGGCCTAGAGCTTACATATTTTGCATAAGGCATTGTCTGGTAGACCTCTACTCAGATTGTTCAAATTATAGCCCTGGGGTCAAAATCGGCCCCGCCCCGGTGGTCATTGGTTTTCCTTATATGTTTATAGTAAAAACTCTAGTAAGAAATTCTTCTAGTAATTGACAACTGCTAGAGGTAAAATATTTTGCATGAAACATTGTGTAGTGAACCTCTAGCAAGATTGTTCAAATTATAGCCCTGGGTTCAAAATTGCCCCCACCCCGGGGGTCATTGATTTTCAATTTATACATATAGTAAAAAATCAAAAAATCTTATTGTCTGAAGGTACAAGGCTTAGAGCTTTAATATTTGTTAAATGATATCATCTATATAGGTACTCTACCAAAGTTTTTCTAATTTTGCCTCTAGCATCAAAATTACACCCGTCCCGGGGGCCATAGGTTTTCCTTATATGTATATAGTAAAAACTTAAAAAATCATGTTCTCTAAATTTACAAAGGCTATAGTTACGATATTTGGCATGAAACATTATGTAGTGAACCTCTAGCAAGATTGTACAAATTATAGTCCTGGGGTCAAAATTGGCCCCACCCCCAGGGGTCATTGATTTTCACTATGTACATATAGTAAAAAATTAAAAAATCTTATTGTCTGAAGGTACATGGCTTAGAGCTTTGATATTTGGTATATAATATCATCTATGGGTCCTTTACTAAAGTTGTTTTAATTATGCCCCTAGTGTTAAAATTGCCCTGCCCCAGAAGCGATAGTTTTCTTTATATGTATAAAGTAAAAACTTGAAAAATCTTCTTCTCTGAATTGACAAAGGCTAGAGGTTAAATATATATGGCATGAGACTTTGCGAAGTGAACCTTTACCAAGATTGTTCAAATTATAGCCCAGGGGTCAAAATTGGTTCCGCCCCGGGGTCATTGATTTTCATTATGTACATATAGTAAAAAAAATAAAAGATATTTTTATCTGAAGGTACAAGGCATAGAGCTTTGATGTTTGCTATATAATATCATCTATAGGTCCTATACCAAAGTTGTTCAAATTTTTCCCCTGGTGTCAAAATTGGCCCTGGCCGGGGGCAATGATTCTCATTATGTACACATAGTAAAAACAAAAAATAAAACAAATGTTTCCGAATGGGAGAAAGCTACAGCTTAGATATTTGACTTTAAATGTTGTTTGGTGGACCTGTATCACAAGATTGTTTTTGAATAAAACCCTTGGGTCCAAAATTTGCCTTGCCCAAGGGGACAGTGACCTACTTACTTGTCCTTTGATGTACAGCAAATGAAATTTTGACCATTTGCACAGTTTTAGTTGTAAAATTGAACTTTGGTATCAGGTGACCTAGATTATGATGATGTGACCTACTTTCTTGTCCTTTGATGTACAGCTATGATATTTGAACCATGTGTATAGATTAAAGGGAAAGACAAGGTTAGAATAAAAACTTGATTTCAGAAAAAGAATACTATAAATAATAAGTCTGCAAATTTTCTGCCGCCAAATAATAATATTAAACGAATGATAACAAAATTTAAAATCGCTAAATCACCGATTTTACAAATCAGTCCAGCGCGGCCATGTTTTGTGTTATTGACCGTATAAAAAAAACAGGTGCGCGTGATGTCATTTCCCCCACATCTTTAGATTCATGATAAATCTAGTTGAATCGTAAGGAAGTTATTAATTAATGACCAGAACAATTTAATTTTCACAGGCGGTGTAGAGGAGATTTTTTTATGGTTCAAAATACGTAACAATATCAAAAAAAAAACAAAAATAAAAAATAAAGAAGACGTACGGCTAGCCAAAAAGTTCTAGCCGTACGTGAGTCACGAAACGACTAGCCAGGACGCACTGTACGCATTGTCTAGCCGTACGGCACATTTCAAAATTATATGGAAGTCAAACGTTATAAAATTGTTGATTTTTTCATGCTTATCATTTGTTGTTTTATTTGTATGAATTATTAAATCATTTTTTGTTAATTTTAAGCACATGGATCGAATAAAAAATGATCGGAGTGGAATAAATAAATAAAAAGATCATTGAATGAAAAAAAAAAAAAACGGTAAAAATGCAAAAAATAATTATATAATTTCAAAACAGTAGATAAATATCGAACATAAAAAGCACAGTCAATCAAATTAGCCTTGATTAAAAACCTATCCAGGGACTGACAATAGAATTTTAGAATGCCTTTCACGGAGCATGTGCAAACTTTCCTTGATGAACAAACTTCTATACAGTACCGTCGGTAATTGTCGCAATTATCAAGAGCCTAACAACAATCATTTTCAGTGTTTGTTTTTTTTTTTTTTCATATAAAAGGTGTCGAAAATTAAACTTAATGAAACAAAAAAGGATTATTTTCAAAATTTTGTAAACTATTTCAATTGGTGTAAATGCAAGCACAAAGGCTATTTTTTCTCTCGACATCTTGCGATGAACAAAGATCGATATATATAGCGATCAAGGCGATTAATCTCTAAAAAAGTTAACATCCAAAGACAATTAATGCTGTTTTTTGGTTAAAATCCTCGCTTAAAGTCATAAAATAACATATGCATTTTTCGACTTCCATAAAATTTTGAAAAATGCCGTACGGCTAGCCAATACAAACGTGTCCTTGCTAGTCGTAAAGTGACTCACGTAACGGCTTAAAACTTTTTGGCTAGCCGTAACGGGGCCCGTACGGCTAGCCACTTCCCATTATAAAAACCCTACTACAACGTGTTCTTAATAGTACATATAATTAAATTTTTTTTGCAGTTTTGATTTCTTGGACTTTCAAATTTAAAGGTGGTGAACATATGTTATAATTGATGTACTCATTTTCAAAAATATTAAGCAAACTCTTTTGAAAAGTAAATTGTTAAACACATTGTCTTTCAACGTATTGGATGCTGTGCATCCGTAATCGTTAGCTAATTTAAACTGCAGGCCCAAATCATTTTTATTGGCTGGCTCAAAAGTCCTAATTTGCATAATTTATTCACCACAATTTGCTGGTTCTTACTACTTAATGTCTATTACTGCGGTCATTGTTCCCATTTTAATTGTTCTAATTTTGCACCAAATGCTCCTGTCACACTGTGTGTTACTGATGATTTTTTTATTGCTCCTTGTATGCCTCTGTACTGCCGACAGACCTTTTGATCATGCACAATGTTGCCCTCCCTAATTGGTTAATCACCCTTGTCAAATATTCTAATGGACGAAATAGACATCTATTTTTTTTTACGCTTCATCAGTGAACTGAATGACCTTAGGGGGAAATTAGTTCCCACACCTGTCAAATTATACTGTAGTAAATTACAGCAACGTCATAAAATAGCAACACATTTTTTTTCAGTTACCAATAATCATTTAATATTAAGTAGATTTATGATTTTTGTTTTATTGTGATTAAATTACGGTAGTAGAAATGCGTATCTGTCGGGGAAAGGAATTTGGTTTGTAATATATATTGGATTTAGTTGATATTTTACCCTGGAAAAAAAAGATACATTGACCAGCGATGTACCCTATTGTGGACAGCTTTGTTCTAGCGAAAAAATTAAGTACAGAAATAAAAGAATTTATCGTCATATTTGAAGAAGTTTAAGCAGTCATTGCTTAAAAATCATGTGGTGGGATCATCCAGCAAGCTTGAATATCGGAAGAGAAATAATAATTTAATGTTGCGGCGTCTTCAATTAAATTAATTAAAGCAATTCAGTTCCATATGATGTTTTTCATAAATAATATATAATGTACGCAATAAAATTAATAAGTTCTTCATCAAGATATATTTCAGTTGTACCACAACAGCGTGTACACCTATACCGGAAGTGGGTATTACACGTCACAATCTCGGTCTCGTCTGTCCTCGCGAGAATGACAAGAACGCCAAAATGGCGGCGCCCATGAACTTATTTCTCAAGTAAAAAATAGTGTCTTAAAACACGAATTTCTCTGTTATAGGGTTGATGTCAATAGGAAAACTGCCATGGTTCCTCTTTTTAAAAGATGAATATTTATATTAGACAGACATCAATCCATCCATTCCTATTCCTTTAAGATGTAAAATGAACTTTGATTTCAGCTGACCTAGATTTTGACAAAGTGTCTGTGTTGTCCTTTGATGTAGTCATGCAATTTAGGCTGTGTGTAATATGACCTTCACCACCAAATTCACTAGACTCTAGTGCATTGATATATTCCTACTCTGATCTTTTATTGAGTTAACAACAGATTTAACCACTAATCTCATAATAAAAATTAGATAGGTTAGGGATCTATGCATTATGACAATCTTCAAAATTGTATAGAAACAAATAAAATATGTTCCTACACTACTATTTAGTGTTGTATTAATGCGGTGGCATAGCATTTTTCTCAAATGCAATCTTGTTTTGTAATATTATGGTCCATTCTCAAAGGAGTTGTATATACATACATGCTTTTTGTGTCGCCTTAAAAAAGGCGACATATAGGGGTTACTTTTGTCGGCGGCGTCGGTGTCGTCCACGTCCCATTAAGCTTGTCCAGAGCACAAGTCAGTCATTGTAAGTTGGATTGACTTCAAACTTGGTATGCATGCTTCTTATAATGACCTGAAGTGCAGTGCACAAAAACCAGTACTCTGCACTATAATACAAGTCAACGTATTGAATGTATTGATTGTATTTAATCAACATTTTTTCATATATTTGACCGTACACCATAAAAACAAATTTGACATTTGGAAAATAAAATTTTATAACAACCTTTGGCAAGATTTTCACGCGATAAGTATAATTTCAATTTAAATACGTATCCAACCACAGAGGCAAATATTTTTCATGTGTCATTAATCACTATGTGTTTAATTTAATAACAAAAGGCACGTGTCATGATATATTTAATTAACAACAATTTATACCATGCATATAACAGTACAGTATCCACAACAGTACAGTATCCACTTATCGACTATCAACTCGGTAATTTAGGTCATTGTATCAAATCAATTAAGTGTCATGTTTTTAGTCCCCTACCGGTTTACCGGAGGGGACTTTAGGTTTACCCTCCGTCCGTCTGTCTGTCCGTCCGTCCGTCCGTCCGTCTGTCCGTCCGTCAGTCCGTCTGTCCAAAAACTAGATCCCGCGATAACGCAAAAAGTACTGAAAATATTTTAATGAAACTTGATATATGGATAGATGGCAGTATGGAGATTATGCACGTCTTTTTCTTTTCTTCCTATGTTAAAAATTCTGGTTGCTATGGCAACAATTAGACTGAAATATGGCAAATTTTACACATAACCTGGATCCCGCGAATAACGCAAAAAGTACTGAAAAAATTTTTATGAAAACTTGATATATGGATAGATGACAGTATGGAGATTATGCACGTCTTTTTCTTTCCTTATGTTGAAAATTCTGGTTGCTATGGCAACAAATAGACTGAAAATATGGCAAGTTTTACACATAACCTGGATCCAGTGATAACACAAAAAGTACTGAAAATGTGTTTATGAAACTTGACATATGGGTAGAGAAATTATGCACATTCTTTTCTTATCTTCCTATGTTGAAAATTCTTGTTGCTATGGCAACAAATAGACTGAATTTCAAGATTTCTGATTCTAGTTTTTAAGTTTTTTCACTATAAGTTCTTTATTTCTTAAGGTATTTTCTTCAAACTTTAAATATAAATTGCTTGTCATCAACCACATCATATGTGACAAGGTTTACAACTCTAGCACAAAATTTTTCAGAATTACCTCCTTGAACTTAAAATTTTCATTGAAAAAAAACATTGTTTTTTAATAACTTCTTTTTCTGAATGTATCTACTTCAAACTTCATATAAATGTTTCTTATTATCACTCAACATTTGTGAGTGTTCAATACTCTAGCAAGACTATTTCCAGAATTATGCCCCTTTTGAAACTTAGACTTTTTTTGAGAAATTGGTAATTTTTACTCCAACTTCTTCAATCATGATAAGATTTTAAAAAATGTTATATTTTGATAACAGGAATGTTTAAAAAATAACTTTAGAGTGTCCTTCAGTCCGTCTGTCTGTACATAAAAACTGTTTCCTGTGATCACTTTTAAAGAACTTTTTCGACAAATTTACTTAAAATAGGAACCTAAGTGAATGGCCAATGGCCCTTCAGAATGTTGCTTGGGCTCTTACCGGTAGGGGACTTATGGATTGCTTGCAATACTATGATAATTGCTTGTTGTTTTGTTGGTTTTTTTTGGAAAAGGAGGGGTCTTTTTTGGTCTTGTGTCTTTTTCGTTGCTGTTAATTTTTGATATAACAGTTGTGTGGGATATATGTAAGGCTCCCACGTTTACAATTTTTTGAAAACGTTTACACGATTGCTAAGAACCGAAACGATACCGTTTAAACGGTGGTACCTCTATGTACTATAGACATCATGTATTTGAGTCGCCAAATGATGTCTTTCTTTCTATTTTTAATACATGTACAAATAAAGAATGTGAAAGGGCTCATCACGATTGAGTCAGCACACATTTTTTGCATTGTAACCCCTTAATGCTGTGTGGAGGGTTGTAAACACCCATTTTCCGTTTGTTTACTTTGGAATAAACCACTAGAATTGATAAAATACATGAATACAGGCAATGATTAAGAAATTTTGTAAGACAATATAGTCATTTTCGATTAAACGGTAAACAATATCGTAAACGTTTATGAATGAAAAACGAAACGAATCCGTTTAAATGTGTAATCGTGGGGGCCTTAGATATATGTTGATATAATGATACTACCAAAATAAACATAAGATCGATGTATAAATGCTCATGCTCTTATCATGTTGTATGTAACCGCCACAATTGAATGTATGGCAATAAAGAATCATTTATATGTTTATATGCTAATAAAAATAATTGAAATTAAACTACATTTAATTAACATAAAATGTTTAATTGTTTTGTTAAATGGAAAACCCGAAAATATTGAATAATTTTAAACCGTCTTGTTTTCTTACAATAAAAAGAAAATAGTTCACTTATCTATAGCCATAAAAATATGTACATTCATATACAAATACTCCACTGCATTTAAGAAATAAATATTATTGTGAAGGACTATGGTATATTTCAATTTATTGGTAAAATATTGATTGTAATTATGTTGAATTTTGTAATTAAGGTAGTCGACTGAATGAAAACATTATATTACAGGTATAACGATCGCCAACTATAGGTCAGCTGTGAGGGGTGACCTGGAGATTGCTTTCATTTGTCAGCCATGTAATGCCACTGCTAGAGAAGAGCCTGCCGATGAATCTCTTCAGTCTTTTGCGGAGAACTCCAACCAGTCAGATGAGTCATGCAACAAGACGGGTTATGTGGTCAGTTCATCAGTCAACACAACATTTTCTAGTGAGAACTACGATGTCTATGCTTATGAATCTAGCTGATTGTTCAAGGTCTATTCTAGCTGACAACTCCTATTATGAAAGGGATGACGTCCTAGAATCGTAAGTCAAATAATAAGTTAAATGAAGACTTCAGAATTAACATTAAAATGTTCTTAACAGAAGAGAAATGACCATAACATTGGCTAGTTAATAATGTATAATTTTGCAGACACCGATTCTCTATACAAAAGGAAGTATTAACACATCTTTATACTGTCACTTGCATTTGTGCCATTGGCAAACTGATAGCTAGTTAAAATAAATAAACTTTGATTTACACATATAACTGATAAATATATAGAACAGTTTTGCCTATTTATAAACTATATACAAACCTAATAATTAAGATCAGATTATTTACTATTACAGTTTTTTTTTATTATAACCTTATCTTTGTACATGACAAAAATGAATGTTTTTATACTGTGACTTAGACTTGCTATCATATCCTTGACAGTTATTATAATATGTATATTGCAGGCAAATTCGGGCTGCCATATAAGGGGAAATTTAGGCTTTGAGGGGGGAATGGGGCTGAATTTCGCCAAATATTTTGGTGGAAAAAAACACTGGTATGTATTCCTTTTCAGTGGCAAGGGTCCTGTGTTATTGGATGCTGTAATCAAAGATACGCCTGTGACTTACAAAATACTGACAGGTGCTTCACAGAGGGGTAAAGATATATTAACAGACTCACGAGGATACACATACAACTTCAAGGTAGTTATTGATATCAAATATACAACACCTATAGATTCTTTGTAATTTATATGAAAAGTGTAAGTTAATGCTGCATTTAAATATTAGATAACACTGGGTTATATAATACCTTTAAATATGTCCACTCTATATATGTTTTATCATTAATTACACATTGACGGATAAATTTTTTAAAGATGATTGATTTCCATTCTTACGTATAAAAGCATTTATTATAATAGTTAAATACAATTATTGACTTTATATTTGAAATATATCCAGGGTAGGAATAAAACTTCTTCTACATGGCGATGCAGTGTGCGCTATGTTAATAATATGTGCCCAGCTCTTGGCTCCGACTTCTTCTCTGGTGGAAAGGATCAGAACCATGGTAGCGTGCCTTCAGCCAAAGCTAGGATGTTGATAACTTAAGAGGTAAAGACAATTAGAAAAAAAGTACAGTATCTTATTAATAATGTTTACCACCATTTCAGGTATATATGGAAAAAAAAAACGTCCTGCAAAACTGCATTGTTAAGAGAAATGTACATGTATAAATAAATCTTCATAACATGGCTCTGCATTAGTAAGACACAATTGTAAATACAAATGTATGAAATAGCATATCATTTTGTCCGTAGAAAATATACATTGAATGAGAATAGATAAACATTGTAATGTTCCGACTGATTTCATATCACATACATGCATTTATTTCCAGGCAGCACAACATGCATCACAACAAGTGTTTACTTCGGCAGGTAGTATAGTTGACAAAGTTTCTAACGTGATAATTCAACCGTCTGACGTCAAAGCCATACACTGACTACATTGCTAGAGACAACAACTTCGCCCGGAAGAACCTTCAGATCTCAACTTCGAGGTATGTGTACGTTTGATAAAATAAATCGTGTAATTCGACATTTTTAAACCTTGTAATGACGCATGCTGTTAAAGATTCCAACATAGCGTTTTAGCATCGCAACAATTGTTTGATTTAGTAAATGTCGGACCATATTCAGTTTGACAGATGGAAATTGAGATTTCATGGCATTAGATAATCATAGTTTCTGTTACTTTTCATTATTTCTAAAGATAACACAAAGCCTTAGTTTCAGCAAATTTTCTTGCTTTTATTTAAGGTGAAAGATGACTTCCTACTGGCTCATTTTTATCAGGTGACGTGAGAGTTGGTGAGAGCCGTCATCTGCTTCTTGCTAGCAATGATCAATTGGCCATACTGAAGAAAGCGAAGAGATGGTACCTTTATGGGACATTTAAGGTTGTGAGGGAACCTTTCACAAGCCTTTTTTTCTATCCATGCCTTTGTAAGGAGCGGCGATTGCACGAAACAACTACCTCTTGTTTACGTCCTCATGAGCAGCAGACGCACAAGAGACTACGTCGCAGTCCTTAAGGTATGGCAGACACAATATGAAAAAATATCAATACATCAATCCAGTTCCTGGACATGTAAAAGATTAAAGGGTTAATCAAAATAATAAAATGTAAACTTTAATTGCATTACAATAAATTCTAGTTTTCATTGAACCATATGCCTCAAACGAAAGTTATGTTTCAGTTATGTACATTGTAACTTTACCATACAAGTGACTAGTAATAACCAAGAAAGAAACTAACTTCAAACACTATTTTCAATGTTTTTGAGTTATTGATTGACAAGTCTTAAACAAAATTAAATGTTGATTGTAACAACAAGTAACAGTTTTGCATCCAAATAGTTTAATGGTAGAACAGCTGTTACTTTGTAACAGAAGGCCTGGGTTCAAATCCCAGTTTGGATTTAAACGTTTTTACTGTTGTACAGCGTCCACCGAATATAGCCCCCCAAAACTATGAAAATGAAAGTAAAAAGGGTTACGTCGAGTTCACCCAAGGTAATGTTTCAACTTATTTCTCCATCATAACTTGATTGATTTTTCCAAACTCAACAATTCTATGAAGCTAAATATGTCAAGGTTTAGAGCACTACTAGTTTTTGCTTTTGTTTGCAAATTGAATACTTTTTGTTAAATTGGCGATAAATTATTACGTTTTTGTTGAGTTTTGCAAAGATGTTGATATTTACCAGTAAATCGGGTCCAAAAGTCATTTGTTGTATTGAAACCCGAATTAATTACAATATATAGACTTCCTTCTACTTGTATGTAAGTGCTCATTCTTCAACTCGAGCGGCTTTTAGCAAAATTTGCGAAAAACGACATTGCCATTGTACAGTCTAGCACGGTATTGTACTGGGTGTAGATGGAACACTGTTAGCAAGTGTACGGGGTGTAGTAGGTAAACGAATTCTATATTTTCTTCAAAAATAAACTAAATAAAGTACCAGCTGAGCATACACGTACGCTGATGAAGAAATAACGATATATGCCAGGAGCAGGGATCGTAAAGTGAAACATTTTATCATTTTTAAAAGGATAAAAATGGTGCATTAATTAAGAAACATTATCCGTAGCATGAATATCAATGGTAGTAAACCGTTTCCGTCGTGTGCTCGACCACTTTTAATGCGTGACTTTGAGGAAAAATGTAGAATCATTATAGATTGGTACCAACCTGACAACTTTAGTGTAGAATTCTATAATTTGTCTTAAACAATATCAAATCATGTTCAAGTTATGCATTGTTAACAATAAGTTTAATAATATTTTATTGCATATATAATATAATTCATCAATTCTTTACATCAACATAATTTGTAGAAAATGACGCTCGTGCATAATCTTTTAAGTGCCTGATCAATTATGACCTGTCTTCTTCTTTTCTATGCTTAATGAGGGCCCATCCGCCCTTTCAGGCTCTGAGAGTACGGACCCCGGACATGTCACCAGTCATGCCCTTAAATATTATGGTGACTTATTTGATTTGAGTTCAGTAATTCATTGAATGATACCAAAGAATATGCAATCATTTTTATATTTTAATTGAGATAATGCACAGGAGGCCAATGAGACCATTATATGCATTATATTCATGCGCTAAGTGTGTAAGCATGTGATTGTGGGTCTAAGCTAGCCTCCTCTCACAAAAACAACATAAAAAAGAACAAAAACATATTATTATAAAATAATATATGAATTGACTATATTTGTTTTGATCTAAATAAAGTCCTACTTTTTTGTATGAAAGCAAATGGCTACCTTGAATGACACATTCTTATTTTATATAGTATGAATTTAAGTAATTATTGAAGTGAACAATCAATATCTTGTGTCATTTTTGCATCAGAATGATTGTCACTTCATAAAAGACTATATGTGACTGCTAGACACCGTAACATTCTACTAAACCCTGTACATTAAACTTATTTACCCCATTCACTTTAATTTGGTTTTCTTGCTAGACTCTGTACACACGGAAAGACTGTTTTTAGCAAATTTTGCTAAAAGCAGCTCAAGTTGATGGATGACCACTCACATACTAGTAGAAAGAAGTTTATATTTTATATTAAATACGTATTTTGATGCAACAAATGCCTTTTAGACGGGATTTACAGGTAAATATCAACATCTTTCGCAAATGTCAACGAAACGGTACAATTTATCGCCAATTTAACAAGAAGTATTCAATTTGCAGAAAAAAGCAAATACTGCTCTAAAATCTGACATATTTAGCTTCACAAAATTGTTTAGTTTGGAAAAATCAATCAAGTTATGATGGAGAAATAAGTTGTAACATTACCTTGGGTGAACTCGACGTAAACCTTTTTACTTTCATTTTCATAGTTTTTGGGGGCTATATTCGGTGGACGCTGTACAACAGTGGTTTTGTTGTTAACAATTGTCCCATTCTTTTGGAAATATCAATTTAATCATTATAATATAATTTACTGTTCAATTTGGTACTTCCTGTTTTGTCAAGTATCACAATGTTAAATTCTTATTAGTTTCTCACTTTGTGTTAACTAAACCTTGTCTGCATTCATGTGCAGCTGTAACTACTATTCAATTTGAAATAAGATATTTCTCATTGAGACATTGTGCTGTACATTTACATGTACATTGGACCTGCATAATGTACTAAAAATGACTTGGAATATTGTGATAAATACATAAAGTAATTGCTGTTTTTGTTATGGTGAATATAGAGAATACATGGTTGATGTTGGTGTGAAGAATGTTTAAAGCTCCCCCAAGATAAACTTTGTCACTGTTTAATCATGCTTTTAGCTTGAATCTGTTACATTCAGTAGCTGCAGCTTTTCATTTCCTCATCGGAAATTATCTGGTTAATATGCTTTTCAAGACAATTCAAAATGGTTCTTATAAATTGCATATTAAATTTGAACTGAGTCATGCACTTTTAAATAACCAATTTATTACTGCATGCTGTACAATTGCAACTGCTTAGCAAGTATGTGTATTCACAAAACACTTCTCTTTTTTTGAAGACAAAATATGGAATATATTTTCACTAATCATGATAAAATGATATATATTTCACTCGCCAGTCCAGCTTGTGAAAATATATGGAAGTTTATTTGTTTAGTGAAAATATTTTCCATATCTCACTCAAAAGAAAAGAAAAAAAATTTAGTACAGTGTATTTGCAATATTAATATCAAACCAGTTAAAGAATATTATACCGATAAAAGTTTTACTTTATTTAAGTCTCATTACAATGATAAAAATAATAATAAAATTTTGCAAAACTGTTAGTTATGTGCAAATATATGTGTATATTGGTAATTAATAATGGATTATCTATTTATCTTCATACTTTTGACAAAAACAACATTTGGACAAGACCTTTTTGAACTGACCTTGACCTTTAAATCACCTTGACTGTCAAGATCAAATTATTGAAGTTTGGTGAAATTGTGATAATTTTGTTATTTATAAGCGGATTTAATTTAAACTTGGAAAAAACAAGACTTGCTACCAAATATATAGATATGACCTTTAACTATAATAGACCTTGACCGTTTGGGTCTAATTAATGAAATTCTCTTGGATTTTTTTTGTAACATTTTCAGACACCACCGTTTACGCAAGGACCCTTCACTCACTTATGGCCTTGGCCTTTTTGGTCACACTTTTTAATTTTCACTGATTATCACAATAATTGCCAATAACTTGGTAATTAATCATTTGATTATTTTATACTTGAAAATTATGAATTTTGTGCACTTTTCTTCTTTGTTACAATAAATGGTATCTACTTAAGACTAAAGATAATTGTTCTTTGTCATCATTTTTATCAAGTATGATATGGAGGACATTTGTTAATAATATGTTTCTTATTCCAAACTTTTAACGAAGGCTCCCGCTTTTAAATAACAAGTTTACATACAGATCTTAACAACTGAACTGACCTAACGTGAAAAATAACAAATTTACAAGTTGGTGTAATACATAAGCTTCCTTCAACGTTAATATTATGAAACTGTCGGCTATTTCAGTGAACGTGTCTAGAGCACATCTGGGAGGTGTTAAGAATTGGCAGAACATATTTTAAAGGGAAAATGAGCAATTATGTTCCATGTTCACTGACTAAATGACTTTATTGATAAAAAACACATTCAAACATTTGTATCTCACCAATTTAATTCGCAGTATGTAAAACAAAAAAAAATTAATTATGAAATAGAAACAAGAGGGCAATTATGACCTAAAACCGCTCACCTGGAAGTTATTGCTGGACAAAGTTGTCATTTCTACAATGTAGAAGTAAGTAAATGGGCAATATTCATTTGTCAAGTCTTAAAATGACCAGTGGTCCAAATTTAAAGAATGTAGCTAAAAATTTTAAAAGAGGATTATAAGTTGTTTTTTTAACTTTTTACGTTACACCAATACTGTTAATATCATATGGCGACATTCCAGCTTTATTAGTGGAGGAAGACCAGACCTCAGGTGCCTCTCTGTGCATTATTTTAGGCATGAATGAGCACCTGGGTAGGACCACCGACGTTCAGTAAACTAGTAAGTTTATGAGCTTCCTCATATGAAATAAATAGTCTCTATCGGGATTCAAACCCACAGTGGCAAGTGGTTTGAAGTCAATGACCTTACCTACTCCGCCACAGAAAATTATAGTCAAATTTCAAAACAACATGAAAAACTAAACTTAACATTTGTTCAATTTGTAATTGGGACAACTTGATAATTCTTAATGGTAAAGTTCTGAAAATCTTTGCTTTATAGATTGACAAAACTTCAATATACACATAAGTTAATTCAATCATGTGACCAACAGAGGGCACCGTTAATGATCACAGCATACTTTGTACCAGGTGAGCTTAAATGCCAAATAAAACTGGGTAACAACATGGAAAAACAAAATGGGTATGCAGTAAATTTGTGATCAATTCTAAAAAACCAAAATGCTATGTACACATTTTATACAATAAGTTTTCTCGACACAAATGAATATTTTACATCCTTCAAGCTAAAACAATATTAAAAATAACAAAAAATAATAATGATAAGTAACATATTTAACACTGCAAATCTTAAAATGTCAAAATAAAGAAAATAACTGCTCCAAATATGAATGTTAGAAACTAATCCAAAAAATTTAAATGAGGCACATGTACAATTGTAGTTTATACCAATATTTGAAAAATGTAAATTAAATCTAGAGGTGATAATAAATGTAGGTGAAATAAAACTGCAAAGCTTTAAAAGGACCCAACAGGAAGGGAGCAAATCTAAAAATTCATATATATGGAGTGTCAATTCAATGACATTTTCTAGACTATACTCTTATCTGAATATCTATTTTATTCCCTATACATGAGCAGTTTTTTTTTTTTCTGGCCTTTTAATACTTTCCCACCAACCTTATAGATGTTATCTGGATCTCGGCAAATGTGGGTTTTTCCCAGCTAATCTGTAGATACAAACAAACTTTTACCTTACAGCTTCACGGTGCACTACCCGTCACAATATATAAGTCAACCTGTTGCACTTATTTTTAAAGCTGTAACTCTTAAAGTTTGTTTGTACCTATGTCTTAGATAGGAAAAACCAAAAAAGGTTCTTAATTCCAGAGTAGGTCTATTACATCAGTGTAACAATTAAACTAATTGAGCTAATGGTAATATTTCATCAAAAGTGACATAAAAGTACAGCTATCTTTAAACATTTTTTTTTCAGCAATTTTATGAACAAACATTAACACTGTGTGAATGCCTCAAAGTTTAAGCTGCAATTCATCTGGGACATACAATATCATGTTCCAATTTTTTATTAAATACAAGAAATAATTCTCATAAACATATAACATTCACAGCAGTAATAACACAATTAAACAATATCTGAAAATTTATAAGACATTCTTAATACATGGCAACTGACCCACAAGTAATAAAGTAGCGATACAAATTACACAAAAATATATCCAATTCCTCGACAAAGATGAACACCTATTTTGTATTACTTAAGTTAGTTTGGAAAACATTTCCTTCATTTAAATGACCCAATAACAATTATTGATTTCAATTCTAATTAAATATACATGTACATAGACTAACATAGTATCAATGTCAACAATAATATAACAAAATGTACAAACTTTAAGAAAACACAAAAAAATTAACAAATGATACAAAGTATATATGCAACTAGGGGAATACCTCAAAAATATTATTTACTGCATGATATGCAGATTCATTCTTCAAAGCATGTATTAAAACAGATTTTGTAGTTACTGTTCATGATATTATCTCCTGCTTCATCCCCATAGACTTTTTTAGGTAATTTGACTTCCAACACTAATATGAAACTTAAACTTGCTTTAAAGTCTTAGTGTTTGTTTTCCAAGTGTTGTTATTCTATCTAATTTCAGACCAAAATTATGGTATTTCAATTTATTAATAAATTTGTATCAGTTAAATATATTTATGAATAACTGACATGTAGCCTTGATAGTTATTGCAGAACTTCAACCTTAAAGTGAATTGGTCTATAATGGAAGGTCTGTAGAACCATAAATAATTATGTTGGTAGTATTTAGTATCATATGTAACAACAAACCACAAAATAATTGTATATGGAAGCTTTCAGCAAGTGTGAGATACATAATCCGATATTACATATCTTTATAGTGCTGATTAAAAAGTATCCTAGAACAAAATACTATTCATCATAATATTAATATTCATCATAATATTGTTCATACTGAATCATATAGAACTTGAACATTTTTTTCCAAGCAATATGTTTTTAAGAATTTCCTAATCATACATTTCTTTTACTCTTATCAATATTTGAAATAATTATGATAAATGTGCTCATTGTAGACCAATCCGCTTTAAAATTTATACAAAAAATAAGATTCAATGCCACACTCTATAGAGTTGTATAAATCAAATTCAACAAAAAATTATGTACACAGCCTGAATAAATATTGAACAGTTAGCAGACATAAATTGCCAACCATAGATTGTTTTATTTTTAAGCAGGAACATAATCTTGCAAAACTTCTACTTCGTATGCTAATGCCCTTCCATTTGAAAAAAAACATGTTAATATTTACACACACAAATAAAAAGGCAAATTGACTAATTTTTGATAAAATTTAATTTGGAATCCTTTCATTTTTTATAAGCACCTTTAGTTAACATTGTGCAACAATACCACAACCCTGAAGTGTTGTAATTATTGCAATCGGATCACAAACACTGCTTCCTTTATCATTTGTATTCATTTTTTAATAATTTAATGTTGTGGCCAAGGAGTCATTTAAGGAATGTCAGTGGAAGATTAAGAAGTTTTAGCTGTAAAAATTTCATAACATATATGCATCAAATATTCAAGCATGTTTTGGTGGTAAGTATTAGGTACAAACTGAAATGATTTTGATGCAATTTTCACTAATCATATTCGACTTTCCTACTCAACTGCATAATTAACCTGTTCATTACAACAAAAACAATGTTACTTCCTCTTTCAAGTTCATCTTTCTCAAACACTGATGCATGATGCATGGAAAAAAAAACAACAACAACAAGTTTGTACTTCACTATGTATATAAGAAAAAAAGTTTAAAATCTAGCATTTAGCAATGCTAAGACCATAATCCTGCATAATTTCCCCATAATCCTGCAGGTAGTGGTCCACCAGCCACAAATAATCTTGTACCAGAGTCATCATATTGGTGTGTATAGATTGCATTCGGAAATTCCTGGTTATATTGATGCATGAAGAATCCCATATAGTTTTCATCATGTAACTGAAAAAAAAGACCCAATGTTTAAGCAGTTTTTTATCTTTGTTAAAAATGTGCTTACGAGAAAGTTTTTACAGAGAAAAGAAATAGCTGCATAGCCACATGAAGAAAATTTCTCTAATGGATCAAATGTATGTACATTAAGTCATTTATCATCAACGTGCAATTACTTATTCATTCAAAACCAACAGTCATAAAAGTGGCGGCTTGATGGTTCAGATCTCTTAACATAGGAATCGAAGGTTTAAACCCCTTCTTGTGTCACAACCACAGAACATATCATTTTCTAATTATGGTCACATGCATGGTCTTGCCAGCTGATACTGAACAGCACTGGTCAAATGGATAGAATCAGTTGCAGATAGCAGGCCAAATTTCAAATTAAACACCATTCCCTTTTTACTTAAATGCCCAATTTTTGGATAATTTGGGTTTTAGGGAATATAACATATTAAATAACATATGCTATTTACTTTACCAAGCCAAACCTTTGGGCCAAGAAACCAATGCCACAAGAATGAACCGCATCCACTTTCAAGATATTTCCCTCCTTTCAGATCAAAGAATAATATATGGCCTGTACCAGTACCTATAGTTATAATATCTTCATGGAAACTAACAGATCGTATACCTGTAATATATTAAAGCATATTGAATGAGTGTAAGCTCAATACTAAATTTATTTAACAAGCTTATTAATATCATATTATGTGAGCCTCTGGTTGAATATTAAATAATAATCTATCACATATCCAAAATAAATTCAGTTTACAGTAAAAAAAAAAAGTTATTTTTTCATTGACGTGCCTATACTTTACCGTGTAACACTAACATTAGCATGCATTTTCACTATGTTTGTATAAGGCAAAAGACGTCGCATTGCATCAAATTACACTAAAGAAATATTGTTTTTATAAAATGGCTTTAGTACACTCCTGAGCCATGGTTCATGTGATAAAAAAACAGATAAAGAACTCTTATAACATTTAAAAGCAATATCAATATTTGACAAAAATTTGTTTTAAATTCTAAGATTTTAACATTTTCAGAGACATTTTATTTCATTGTGAAAGGCATAATGTACAATGTCGAATGATAGTTGTCACAGCTAAAATATGTCCAGTAAAATACATGGCATCTTTATAAATTTTCACTACTGAAGAAAACTAAAAAATCTAAATTAAAATCATTTTCCAGACAAAATAATACTGGTGCAATTATGGAAACAGAGCTGTGCTTAATATAGCAAAATAATCTTCTAATTTTCCCTTCTGCATAATCCCAGACCCCAAAACACCAATTTAAATGGTTACTTTTTGACACTGTCTAACTTAATCTCTTAACCTTATTAATTTCATGTTAATTGCTTAAAAAAAATCCCTGTATAGGTAAGATATATGATACAAAATACAATAAAAACAACCTCACTCACCACCCTCTCTGTATTTAGAAATAATTGTAGTAAGAGTATGTTTGGGCATCTTGGGTCTACCAAGTTAAACATGTGACTGTGACCCAATAAGCCGTACAATGTCTTAGGCTTTGACACACAACCATACAAACATTCTCCTATTACTGTTCTGTTTAGTTTACGATTATATACCTACAAGAAAAAATGAGATCTTGTGTTACTGGGTCAACTTCAAACTAGATATATTAACAAGAGTTGTCCATGAGATATCAGGGTGAGTAGCATTGCTCTCCCTTTTATTTAAACATAATAGTCAAGTTAAAAACTATATACCAATGTTTAAAAATATACAATAAATTAAACACAAGAAAATGAAGTGGATCAGTTTAAATCGTACACACATAAACTTACTGATGGAAGATTTCCTTATTGTTTCAACACTTGCAAGTTACAGCAATAACAAGAGGAAAATGTCAACAATATAGTGGTCAGCTTGCTTTGGATTATGAGCAGCTTGACCATATTCTTCATTCCTTGTTGACCATTTTTAGTATTTTAATTTTTTGAAATAACCTTAATTTTTTCCTCTTTTTTTGTTGGGTTTAGTAACTTTTATGTTGTAAATTGCACTTATACAGAATATCTGCATTAGCAAAAGAAACTTACAAGCATGCATTCTATCTTACCTGTACAACTAGGCAGCAATATATGAGGTTTTAACATAAGTGGTAATTTTACTAGCAAATGTAGACATAATTAATTATTTCAACTTAAATATCACTCTTTGAATTTAAACATACAAGAAGCTATTACTTACCATTTTAAATGTCTCTACATCCCATATATGGAAGTATGCATTTAAAGACAAAACTGCTAATTCCTGCAAAAATAAAACATTTTACATTAATTTCATCTCACATGAAATGTTTTTCTCCTTTTCTAACACAAAAGAATCCATTGTCTCTGGCAGGATTCAAACTTACTGCTGACAGACAAGAGACCCAAAGGCTACAAACTCATTGGCTCAGCCATAATGGCCCCTAAACATAAAATCTAAGACACTAAGTACATTTGTTTCCAATACAGATGCACTGTTCAGATTAAACTGAACTACAACTTTTTTCACTCTTATCAAGCCATAGAGCCAAAAAAATAGCATTTCTGAAAACACAAAATCAAAGCGTCTTAAATACTTAACAGACTGAAAAATATGATATCTACTTACATGTACATGTTGTAAAACAACAAAATGTCTTTATAAATGTGAAGCTTTTGTTGTTAACAAATATAATACCTTTCTCTCATCATGGTAAGCTAGAGCTCGTACTTTCCGTGCGTCCGTACATTCCTTGACAAGGAGAGGAGATGTAATACTGTACTCAGGTACCTGTAAACTATTTAGAGGTGATGAATCAACGTCATCAAAGCCATCAATTCTCCATAATCCCAGATGACTGTCCCGGGAACCTTGAAATATCATTGAATACTTTTTATTTCATTTCATTATCATCTTAATTTAGAAATAATAAAAAAATCTTCATTTAATCAGATAGTTTCCATCACATTTATGTTAGCTCTTTTGTAAAATTAGTTTGTGCAAATTATATCAATCGCATTCTAATCTGCTTTTTAATACTAAGTAGTACCAAGCAAGACTTCAACCCATGATCCCTTGGTTCAGAAGCAAACACATTAACCACTATGCTACCATTCTTTAGCAGTTGAGTATGCCAATGCTGGTTGTCATGAGTGTATGGAAAACTCTCTCCAGTGAAAAAATGTCTTTTAAGAAAAAGGTCTTTAAAAAATATTTTGTAAATGTCTAGCTAAAAAGACTTCAGCAAACAGGTTTTATAATATTGTTAGCTCTACTGTCGCACAATATCAAAATAAAAGTGACATATAAAGTTATGGAAGACCAAACTAGTTAATGTCTACTTTTCATTACCAGTAAGTAAAATATTGGTTTTAGACAAGGCTATACAGATTCATACATGAATGAAAACTATAATTTTCTATTGACATAATATATTAAATGCTGTGTCAAGGAAAATTGATAAGAAAAAGGAACAACCATGCTATTCATCAATAATCTGTAACACATAAAGTGCGGATAGTGAGGTATATGTGTTTTTCTGTTTTGACTTTCAATTCTGGCTTTGATCTAAACCAAATTTATCTTACTTTTTAAACTTATACACTTTTAGCTTAGAAATAAGATATCTCTTCTTTTGAACTATAAAAGGGAATGGCTTTAAAGATCTGTAACTCTTATACATGTATATGCTATAAGCATGTGCAAGTCTTGTAAAAATATATATAACTATTGTACCTGTTACAAGAAATTCATCATCCAGCCAACAAATATCAAATATCCAGTCATTGTGTGCTCTCTGAATAGAATAAAACAGATTATAATGTATCAATGTATATGATTTCACCTACAATGCAACATGTGCAGGTAAGTGACAAGAAAGATAGGTTTTAAAGGTGGTGGTATGGCCAAGTGGCTACACATCGGACTAGTAAATTAAGGACCGCTAGCTGCATGTGTTTAAACCCTGTAAGAGACAAGCCATTGTTTCCTTGAGCAAGAAACTTTACACTCACTGTCCAGTATTAATTCAAAATGGTTGCAGGAACAGATATAAGCTTATAGCTTTCTACACAATTGAACTAAAGTAAATTCTGTATTAAACTAAATATAGGTTTAAACTTTCAATTTTGTTTTATGTAAATAAAATAATTCTGATAGTATGTGGCATTATATGAAAATTTGTAAGAGTCATATACAAATGTGTCACAATCCCTCAAATAAACTTATTCTTTTTTATATCTTATGTCACTTTATAGGAAATAAAAACAAAGGCAAAGATGTGTAGGATAATGCTGTAATAAACATAAAGGGAATATCTTTTCTGTTTCTGACCCACAGATATTATTTTTATGAATTTTATTTTTGATTCATCATATTTACAGAACAAACAAAACTAAAAAATATGTCCATAGGACACAAACGCCCTTACAACTCATTGTTTTATCAGTCTACAGACAGGATGACAGACAGACAGAGGCAAATCCCTGAATATGTGAGGGCAAAATAATTGCCAAATCAATCTTAGCCACCCTTTAAAAATACATAAGACTCATGACCATATGCCATTTCATATTAAACATGTGAAGTAAAAAGAAGTATACAATGGTTACATTACATTGAAAACAAGCCACTAAGTGTCATTCAACTAAGTGTGATGAAACCATTGAAGAGGATGAATGGCTGGAAAATATAATGTCAATCAAACTGTCAATGCAAAATGCCAAAGAATCAAATTCTCAAATTGCAGATCTGTAACCCAGCTCTTTAATACATGACTAAATAGGGATAATTCTTGACATTTATAGCCATAAAAACAATAATAATATTTACCTCTCCTACACAAACTGGATCAAATGTAGGTAATTTATACACAGCTAAATCATTAGTATTTTCAGCTCCTGTGGCAAGAAGAGTTTTTGACGGATTGACAGCAATACTGTGAATACCACATGGACAACTAGCAGGTACACTGTTATTACTACTTTTTAAAGAGGGTATATGATCCAGGTTACCTGTGTTTAAATCCAGTACTTCTAACTGTAACAAAAAAAAAAACTTAACAATAACCAGTGTCTCACTTATGTTCATACATGTAGATATGTATCTGAAAATAATAACAGATTACCATGTCTGTATGCTTACAGGGTTTTAATTATTAATTGATTGGCGATCCAAACAATTGATTAAAATGCTGTTAAAATTGGTTGTATTTTCAGCCTGTATATTACAGTATCACCCTTGACCCTTGGCAAAATCAGTTGTTTTCTTTACAGCATCTGTTGCCTCAAATAAAAATGAAAACCCTGTTCTAAGCTTATCACAGAGCTGAAAAAAATATCAATCAGTAAGTTTCCTATGATTTCTTTGTCAGTTTTCAATCCGAAGATTTTTTTAAATGACTAACATTGCATATTGATATATTAATATTTACAGTTACACTACTCATTATAAACTCACATGGCTAAATACATGTGTATGATTTTTAATGAAAACATTTTTGAAGCCTAGTAAAGTTATATGACCTTTAAAAGAATGTTTTTTTAAATACACCAAAATGCTCATTACCTTATTACATTTTGTACCGAATACAATTTGTTTTGTATTGAGCCATTGAGAAGAAAATATTTTATTTATTTGTCCGAGACGGTATTCTTTCTCCTGAAACAGCTGTGGCATCAGTTGCGATGCATAGTCATCTACAATCCTATGAGGATTAGTGTAACAAAAATTTCTACATCCAAGTTCACGCCTCTGTGTATAGAGGAACAGCTCCCTGCCAATTCTTGCATGTAACTGCTCTCTGGAAGACCCACATAGTCCATCTGGAAAACAAGATTGGATAAAATTTGTGAAAAAATGCTATGCCACCACATTAATACAACAATAAATAGTAGGAACTTAAGTAGTTTTTTATCTATCCAGTACAAAATTGTAGTATGCAGAAATTTGCTGATGTAATAGACCTCTTAAGTTCTCCTAATCAGTCTGTTGACATTTAACAATTGAAAACCGGAAACAAGGGTTGTGTCTTAGGTTATGTATATTTAAATTGCGCACTTTAACAATAAAGCTCTAAACGCTTTGTTAATTGGATACAGATTTGACTGGAATGTGCCTGGCAATGCTGAATAAATTGTGTGATTAATCATTTATTCTCATTTCATAACCTCAAACACAAGCTTTGTCCAGTTTTGGTTTGTTAAATTTTGTAAACAACTGATTATGAGAAATTTTAGAGGTCAATTGCATTGGCGAAGTTTATCTTGAAAATCATGCCAAAAATCTAGGACAAGTAGCATAGGATGCAGAATGAGTAAAAATTTGAAGCTACTGGCAGTGTTTCTGCCAGACTAGATTTTTTGGGGGTCATTTGTGACCCTTTGTGGTCATTTGAAATTATTAAGGATCAAATTTTTAAAAAAAACTAAAGTCAATCTCAGAACTGTTTGAATTTTGATTTCTCATGTTAACTTCAATTTCTCACTTTTTGCGATTGTAAACAAAAAATCTTTTAAGGAATAACCAAGGCCTTATTTGCATTAAAACATTTAATCTGTCAGAATTCTGTTTATTGCAGAAACTTTGATATTTTGGCCACTAAAGCATAGTTGTAGATAACATTGTATCTATGTCTCTGATTGAAGCCCCTATCTTTCGTGGTGTGTTTACCATTGTGAGAAAAATGTCTGCATGCACAAATCGCTCGTTTAACTAGATTGTACATGTCTAGATCCCGGATACCTTGACTGATTGTAGAACAGTTAAATGTTGTGCCGATAACTACACAGAATCTGTTAGCAATTTATACATACCTGCAGTTACAGGAAATAGATAATTTGGGATGGTCATTTCGGATAACCAAACAATAATAGCTGATTTAAAAGGGTTGGCACAAATACAGAGCTCCAGATAATTTTTTTGGCCAAGGGTTTTTTACCCCTCAAAATCTAGAGTGAGGGGTAAAATGCAAATTCTGAAAAACTTAAGGGGTAAAATCTGTCAAAAAAGCATTTTGCATTTTTTATAAACAAATTAATCTTACAATATTGTTTTTGTTTGTTTGTTTTCTTTTTTTAGAAAAACTTTTACAAATAAGATACTGATTCAATGTGAAACAGTACAAAACATGCTCTGTAAAGTCAGACTTCCAGAGTATACACAGCAAAATTATCAGGGCTTCCATTTTCAAAATTTGGAAGTCAGACTTCAAAATCTCTGATATTGGAAGTCACATTTTATAGGTAAAGAAGGAAAAGTATTAGATTTTGGAAGTCACAAGCCAAAATGAAGGAGTAAATGACTCCCAAACTTCCACTAGTGGAAGCCCTGAAATTATTTTATATTCTAGGAGTCAATATTTTCTTTCTTTATTTCTGCTGGCATGTACCTTATCATGTACTCCAGTTTGAACAATTATAGTTGAAATTAGAATTAAAGAAAAATAAACAAGATTTTTTTTATCTTTCCTTAAAAAGGCATTGGTCTGAGAGAAAATTGTCCGTAACTGTATACTGGGTACGAAAATATTGAGTACAAAACTGCAGGTGAAAAACATGTCTTTTTTGTTCCAACAACAAAAGTGAAAGAAATTAAAATATATTTTTGTTATAATATTGAGGCATAAGCATGTCAATAGATGCCTAAACAAACAATACTATGTTAAATCCTATGATGATTAGCTGGCTAATTTCACAGGTTGATCTACGAGAGTTATCTCCCTTCTGTACTTCCTGTTACTTTCGTTTTTAACATGCGATGTTGACAACAGAATTTTTAGTTTTCAAAGCAATAAAATGGAAATATATTGATTTTTATGCTAAAAATATCCTCTTTCTAAATATCAAATGTTTCCACTTCTATTCTTTCACGCTTAAATTTTGACATACAAGCGTATTTTCATTTTGTTGTGCGTAACTTTGACGCATGGATTTTGAAAGTGATGCGTATTTTAGATTTTCTATGCGTATTTTACGCAGATACGCACGCTATCTGGAGCTCTGAAATAATAGAAGAAATAACTGAATGAAGGCAAGTAATTAAGGTAGATTATGACTGCATCATAAAAAACACGCTAAACATTTTTTGATGCGTCCTTCATGAAATTATTGCATCAAAAACACAAGAAATGCACAGTAGCGGGAACACTGTACTCGTCCTGCTCTGAATTTTTTTTTGTGTTCCCTGATGCCACTTTCCCAAAGGTGTTGTCGTCACGTAACTGTCTTGTAACAGTTTTAAAACAGGCAGCTACACTCAAGACCAACTTGTTGCACTTAACAAAATTTTGTAAGGGCAATATTTTTCTACTCTAAGAAGCGAGATTCTGACCAAGAACAAAGATATCTCTAGCTTTGGAATTGGATTGTCAAGATATATTGACTACACGTCTAAGTGCTAGAACTATCTGTACATCTTATTGACAATAATGAGAATCTATCGAAGTCTTATTTACCATGTTATCAGTACGCAATTGACATGTTAATAAAACTAAATTTGCAAAAAATTGACACAAGAGCAACTTCTGTAGAGCTCTACTTTTTTAGTCAAAATGAAAAGTGCGCACTGCTAAGTACTTTCTCACCTTTATGTTTGGATTTAGTAATCATGATGTTTTACATTATTTTCTAAACTAAGATGCATATACAATAATCATTTGTTTTTTTAGAAGGGATATAAAAAAAATCAAAACAAGAAATCCTTCGTCAAGGGAGATAATTCTATGAATCCGGTGACTAGGCAAATTACGCAATGTGAAATATGTCAATTCGACACCACTAAATGTTTTATGTTGAATATAACATTTTGGGATATTTTTTTATACATATTTTTTTAATATTTATCACAACTTACTACAGTTATATACAAAACATTTGACCCATCGTAAAGTTTGACCTCTGATTACATTGTCGTGTATTTTAATACTTTCTCATGACTGACTTTTTTCGAAAGCCTTACTGAAATATATATGAATCAGTTCTTCTTGCTTTTTCTGTTGATTGAGGTGACCGGGAAATTTACCAACATAACAAATTGCGTAACATATGTTCTTTTTTTCTGAAACTATGTTGGAGGTGGTATGTGATCCATAACTTTACACAAAACACATGTTCAAGAAATTTGCTTATTATTCGCAGGGACTGACCAATTTTTTATTGGAGCTGCAAGTGCAGATCTCCATTAGGATGGCTATAATATTTAAGCCTTCATCGATGGACTTTTGGAAAATAAATCTCTATCATAAGTGAAAGCTCTTTGAAAAGTGTGTCGAGGATTATTGATTTAATTTTTCCCGGAACACAGGCTTTATGAGGGTTTAGGTTATTGAAAAGTTTCTAAATCCCTTAAAATTACTCCTATTTGGATATCTGGCATAAAAGGGACGAATTGACCATATTTAACGTTTATTTTACATAAGGGTGCAATGGATAGGGGAGATTATGGGCTAAACACTGACTGAAATTGCTTATTTAAAGCTGTATATGAAATCATCATGGCCGGTTAAAATTATTTTCTTACTTAAATTGGGGAACAGCAGATGTTGATGTTTCTTGTTTTGAATGTCTAATTAAGGAGTACAGCTTTTAGTGTTTGCTTTGTTGCCAATTTGGGCATCATTGTTACTTAAATTTAGGATGTATTCAAAATACTGGTAATAAGACTCTTTCCGCAGTGACTTTTTTTTTGTCAAGAAACTTTTATTTAACATTAATTTCAAACAATTATTTTAATACGAAATGGTGATCACTTTCAATTAAAGATCCTGTAACACAATTTTTTTATGATTATAAATCATAAATATGATGATCAAATTAAGATTTATCAATATTGTAGGTTCCAAAAAGCATTATTTATAAAGATATTACCGAATTTAATGTAAATAAAGGCAGGTAATAAAATATTTATTTTCTATAACGTTTAAGTCAAACTTTACAATAAGAAATGAATGCATATATTTTAATGATTATATGTAATATGCACAAATATTTGCAGTACATATTTTACATATTCTTCGATGTTTGAAAATTGTTTAATTGCATAATTATGTAAGCTACATATATATAATTTCACTTAGTGTGGTTTACCTGTACTTCACTTCAGTGTTGTTATATTTTTCTGGTCCTTCGGGATTATTGATGCCAGCACTATTAAGTGTTGAGAATTGAGTACCGCTCAAGCCGGTGCTAGGGTGCGTGAGGGATGTTGCACATATTCATTATCCGTCATGTATATACTCAATCAAACCGAGTCTGCAATTCTCTTCTAATTTTGTTGTGATTTATGCTTCCGAGGGACCACTTTGTTTCCAGATTTTTTTACCACTTTGATCACAACATACAGGATCTTTAAATAAACATATAGTTTAAATTTTAAGAATATTTTATTTCAAAATATGCATACCTACCCGACCATATTCTAGGCTTTTTAATGCACAAATGAGTATATTGGCGGATTTCTTAAATTAGTATTTTAATGTAAGGTCCCATAATGTGAACCAAACAGTATGGATAGAACTGAAAAATTTACAGCATAGAACTTTTAGTCTTATGTGTTGTGTAAAAGGAAATCTGTGTTCAAACTTTGAACAACATTTACCTAATATTCTGGACAATTTTCTAAACAAATCTCGAACATTAAATGGGTTCTTTTTCCTATTAACATCCGTAATAATATTATTTGTTGAAACAGGTCATTATCTATTTTAAAAAAGAGTAGTTTTTGAAACTTTATGTTACTTTTTCTTCTTTGTGGTAATTAGGTATCCATTGATGCGTAAACAAAAACATGGCGGCTGTTTTCAAAACACTTTAACTGTCAAACAATATTTCATTGTTTTCTTTTCATTTGTTAGTAGTTAAAAGACAGTTATGGTTGAAAAGGGTAGATTTCTTGTAGTTGTATCTGTGTTAGAAGGTAATTTTATAGAAATAAATTCGATATTATTTTTAAAGCCACAAACATTGCTAAGACATGTCCAATCTTGAAAATTTTCAGTTTGTTGTATAAACTTAAAGGCACTTTTTTTATTTATCATTATGGCATGTATATAAGTGTGTTATTAGAAATTGTCATTGATAATCCTCTTTCCATGATACCCCCTGTGTCAATTTCAATTTTGACCACCAAATTCACCTGTTAGAAAAATAATTTGTGAATCGTGGCTCATCAAAGTTAGAGCCAGTTACTGTGTAAGGAGACATGCCTTTCATCATTTAAAATTAGAGGTGCAACAACAAAGGCAAATCAAACACTTGGTTTTCTATGCCGAAACATCAAAGTTCACTCAGAAAGGTTAAAGTCAACCGCATACAAGACACTTGTCAGGCCCCGGCTTGAGTACAGCACCACAGTCTGGTCCCCCTACACAGGAACTCTCATTGACCAGATAGAGTCGATTTCGAGACGTTTCGGCCCCAAGACGTATCGGCCACCAACTACCCAAGACGTTTCGGCCCCGGACGTTTCGGCCCTTTACCAAATCGGCCCCAGAATAAGTACTGTATTTTAAACCGATATATTAATAGCATTTCAATAAAAAAATTAATCAATTTATATATATATATTTTTAATCATTTTGTATAAAAACTAGATTATTATAGTAGTAGGGGGAAGGTAATCAATACAAACAGAACTGAACATAAACTTTATTTGAAAAAATATAATACACAAGCAAACAATTATTAACCATATATAGAGAATATTTTATTTGAATGATTAAGAAGCAAGACACAAAACAATTCTGCCAATTAGCATAAAGTATAAACAGTTAATTAGTTACACTTTGAAAAAATTACGTATAGTTTAATTAAGATCAAAAGATAATGTATTCTAAGGAAAAACTGTAAGTTACTTTCTTAATCCAGAAGTTTTAGTGGTTTGTTTTATAGGTAAGTAACCGGCCTTTATTGTTTGTTACACCTTTAAAAACATTAACATATATCTAAATGGTTCGAGAGATCAAAAGATAATAAATAATTATTCAAATAATTAAAGTGTCATAATTGTTTAATTGTACATGTATTTAAATTAATTGTTTTTAATCAATCAAGCAATACACTATAGTGGGGCCGAAACGTCTCGCGGAAAAGGGCCGAAACGTCCAGGGGCCGATTTTTCGACTGGGGCCGATTTGGTTTGGGGCCGAAACGTCCTGTTTGCATAGAGTCCGTCAAGAGAAGGGCTGCTAGGTGGGTCAAACATGACTTCAGTTGTATGTCAAGTGTCACTGACATGATGACTTCCCTACAATGGAAGGGGCCTTGACCTTCGGTGTATGGACCAACGCCTGGTCATGTTTCACAACATCTTGCATGACCAGGTGGCTATCCCTTTCCCAAAGTATATCATCCCTCTTACAGGATCATCTAGAACATCCCACAGCATGCCCACTCAATTTCAAATGTAGGGGTACATGTACCCCCTGTCATTGAAAATTGGGGGTACATTTCAAAATCTGGGGGTACACATAGTCATAAGTTTAAACATGTTTTTGTTTGTAAGAACATTTTAGTCAACATGATATTAATGAACAGCTGTTTCACTAAGTATTACTACCCACTAACACAGACACAAACTCATCACTTAAGGTAGCAATATAACAGCCATTACAATCACTGGTATTTTGTTAAGTCCATACGATTATTACCCATAACCAAAATTTTGTATATCCCAAATTATGTACATTTATTTCCAAATCTCAATATGACATACATAAAGCTCACAATTGAAGGTAGTTGTTAAAAAATAAAGTGACTAACTTTTTGCTGATCATTGGAGAACACAAAATACTTTTTGGAAGTTGTAAATATCCAAAACTTTTTTTCTTAAGACAGTACATGTGACGTCAAAACATGACTAAAATATTTACGATTCAGACTGAGATGACTTTGAAAGCAGATATGCAATTGTGACCGGGTTTAGACTGTTCCTAACCATTGGTAGATGGCAACAACATTTAGTTGATATGCAAATTAGGCTATCCCAAACTTTCATTCTGGCGAATTTACTTTGCGTGCATGTACCCCCTACTTACAATTTTTATGTGTGCATATAGAATTTTGAGGTGAATTACGCACTTTAGTGCGTGAATGGGCATGCTGTCCCATCGCAAACAGGACGTTTCGGCCCCAAACCAAATCGGCCCCAGTCGAAAAATCGGCCCCTGGACGTTTCGGCCCTTTTCCGCGAGACGTTTCGGCCCCACTATAGTGTATTGCTTGATTGATTAACAACAATTTATTTAATTACAATTAAACAATTATGACACTTTAATTCTTTGAATAATTATTTATTATCTTTTGATCTCTTGAACCATTTAGATATACGTTAATGTTTTTAAAGGTGTAACAAACAATAAAGGCCGGTTACTTACCTATAAAACAAACCACTAAAACTTCTGGATTAAGAAAGTAACTTACAATTTTTCCTTAGAATACATTATCTTTTGATCTTAATTAAACTATACGTATTTTTTTCAAAGTGTAACTAATTAACTGTTTATACTTTATGCTAATTGGCGGTATTGTAAATTTATCTATATATGGTTAATAATTGTTTGTTTGTGTATCATATTTTTTCAAATAAAGTTTATGTTCTGTTCTGTTTGTATTGATTACTTCCCCCCTACTACTATAATAATCTAGTTTTTA
Organism: Ruditapes philippinarum; assembly: GCF_026571515.1. Classification (NCBI taxonomy): domain Eukaryota; kingdom Metazoa; phylum Mollusca; class Bivalvia; order Venerida; family Veneridae; genus Ruditapes; species Ruditapes philippinarum. The sequence continues at coordinate 7,798 of NW_026852603.1, read as the reverse complement.
TACAAAATGATTAGATATATATATATGTATATATAAATTGATTAATTTTTTTATTGAAATGCTATTAATATATCGGTTTAAAATACAGTACTTATTCTGGGGCCGATTTGGTAAAGGGCCGAAACGTCCGGGGCCGAAACGTCTTGGGTAGTTTGGGGCCAATACGTCTTGGGGCCGAAATGTCTCGAAATCGTCCCATCTCCATGTATTCCAACAAGTCCAAAATAAGACTGATTACTATAAATATTCATTTTTCCCAAAAACAATAGTCCACTGGAATGCTTTACCACCCGATATCATAAACTTGTCTGGCCCCAAGTTCAGTCTGGCTGTAAGCCGGATTGAACATAAAACTCCCTAAAAAACCTATTCTGTTTTTAACCTGTTTTTAACAATATACTCATTTTCATTACTTTTATATTCTTTTATTTCAACTCTTTTATTAACATTCTTGTCAGTTGACGCGCGTCAAGCCTAGGTCCCCAGCAGGGGTTTGACTATGGAAGATAGATAGATAGATGTATTGTTAGGGGCCTCCGTGACCGAGTGGTTAAGGTGGCTGACTTGAGATCACAGGTCCCTCACCGCTGTAGGTTCGATCCTCACACGGGTCGTAATCTTTCATGTGAGGAAGCCATCCAGCTGGCTTACGGAAGGTAGGTGCCCGCTGGTGTCTGATATAATGTCCTGCAGGGCACCTGGGGTCTTCCTCCACCAATAAAGCTGGAAAAAAATCGACGAAAAATTTTACCAGACTGGTAAGGTTCGCAGTTGAATTGAATTTTATATTCATCATCAATACATTTTTATTTTGTCTGCATTTACAGGTCGCAGGTTTCCAAGGAGACCAAGACACCAGTTGATAGCGGAGGCAAAGTTTGATGGAGAACTGTTGTCTACAGACCCTGTAGATCATGTTGAGACACCAGATATAACACAAGAGCTGGCCTGGGAGCTAGATAAGAAAGGGCTGCAACAGCATAGGCTGCAGAGAACATCCATAAAGATACAATGTTATGCTGTGGATACAAACACTTCTGTGAAGGAAGCTATAGGATATGTTGTGCTGGATCTTAGATCTGCTCATAATAAACAAGTATGATATCAAGTTTGTAAAAATTAAAAAGAAATATCATTGGATGAAAATACTGCAGAGGAATCTATTATGCTTTGCACAAATTTTGTTTTGTTAATTTTTGGCATGACTATTCAAAGAATAGTGACAGCTGTTATACTCACCCCAGCGTAGGTGTCACACTTTAGTTTTTGTGTGCAAGTTGGAATCTTATCAACAACTAAAGTGACTAATTATAAATAGGTGGACACTTCACACACTTATTTGAGAGCATAATAGAAGGTCACCATTCACAGCCTATATAACTAACTTACATGGATTTTGACAGACTTATGGCCCTTTCTGAACTTACAAAGTTCTACATTATCCAGGCTCTTATTTTTCCATCATGCATTGAGAATAGTCAATTATGCTGTTGTACCAACAGCTCTTGTTTTGTTTAAGTCATTGAACATTTTTAATGAGAAGATGATATAAGTTATAATGTGTTTCTTTTTTAAACCTTACCCTGCAGGAACTGAAATGGGTTAGCCTTTGCCACCAGTATTGAGTCAGGCCAGCCAGCCAGCTGCTGAGCATATCTGTGCAACCTGACCAGGCTCTATACTGTTGTTTGACTAACTTTATATTTTTATCTTGACATCCCAAAATTTTGTAAAATTGCTTATTGACAGTTAAAATAAAATGGACACTCATCAGGTCCATTTTAGAAATTCAGCGTGTGAATGATGAACTATAAATTTTAATTTCTTTAGTTGGTTTAATCAGATGTACTTTTTAAAATATTCATCGTTCAGAAAAATCAGATCTGTTGTATTTATGATGAAATTATTATTTTACTACTTCAGACAACAAAATGGTACCCGTTGTTATTGGGAAAGTATCATAAAAACAAACCAGAGATCAGGCTTGGATTGTATCTAGACGAGGACAAATCTGCCGAAGTCAACACAAGCTTTAAGGCAAAAGAGGCACCACCAAGATGTAAGAAAACTAAAAATTTGTATCAGTAATAATTTTATGGTCAATGTTTTTTTCTTGCAAAATCATATTATTCTTTACCTCCTTTAACTTTTGTTGTAGAAATGTCCTAGTATGAACATGGACTTGTCAGTTATTGGAATTATAGGAATTTTTAAGAGTTTAATTGACAGATTTAAAAGTAACATCCTATACACAAAGTATAATAAACTGATATGTCTGCAAAGAGATGTTAGCTGGCTAGGTTCTTCAATGGTGGCATGGTGAAAATTGTAAAAGAAGCACTGTTCCAATTTTTGTTAATTTTTATGAAACCTTGAAAATTGTTCTAATGAATAAAACAGTTATCAATTGTACAAATAAAGAAATTAGATTTAATAAAGTAATTATATCTAGCCTTAGGCACTAAGTCTCCACAGAAAATCCCTTAAACATGTCAAAATATGCATACCTTTCTCTGAAATGGGGTAGATGTTTTGTGAATTTGCATCATTTTTTGCATAATGCATTCAAAGCTTTACATGGATATAGTTTTGAGTAAAAGTTTTCATATTTTCTCGTTCATTTCAGTAATAGAGACAGAATCACCTGTAAAGGACAAAGACACACGATTGTTAAAGCCTATTTTAAATGAAGATGAGGGGTACTATCAGCTTGGTCCAGCTAAACAGTGTACTGAACAATTTGTCTTATCAGTTACCATAGCAACAGCGACTAATCTTACACAGGTAAAATATGCATTTAATCAGGGCTGGGAATCAAAACTGCGTCGTATCCTACAAAATGTAAACAAACGCCGCCATCTTGGAGCGAAAAATGTATGTTTTTGTTTATAACTCTTTTTGTTGGAAATGACTGAAAACAAGATATATGTATTAACACGCTACACTATTTTCCGCTTCGTTCGGTATATGTTGCTTGCACAACTATTTTGTAAAACAAAAGTTATAGCGAACTTGCAACTCGAAGCGGGGCAGAATGTTTATGAAAATGTGTGGATACGACGCAGTTCATATTGCTTTATCTATTGTTTTTCCTTCAAATCAATTATATACTCGTTTTCAGAGTTCACCATAAACGTCAAAACATAATTTTGCATCATTTACTAAAATTTTATTAAAAAGAGATGTTTATTTTCCAAGAAAATAATGATTTTTACGAAATGATACGACGCAGTTGAAAATAAAATATGATACGACGCAGTTGTATTTTCATTGCAGGCTGAATATTGGTTAAACTATTTAAATTATGTGCTAGGTATGCCAATAACGTCCTACAACATTTCTTGTCTACAACTTAAGTCAAAAACAGAGGTCACTCATTGGTTTCATAAAAATGGAAATGTAATACAATTCTATTAAGGCTGCATTTTTCGGTCGCATTTTAGTACTAATCATAATCATCTACAAATTCCGAAAAGCTGTATCAAATGCAATATACATTGAAACACTTGATCGCACACCCATATGACAACGTGTTCTACTGTTGCCTTAGCATGCTAATAAACTTGTTCACGTGAGTTCGAAATGGGAGTGATTACTATTTTTGATACAAAATTCAATATTCCAGTGTAACCTCCACTGGACCCTGTATTAATCAGGAATGACTTTTTTCTTTAAAAAAAAAAGAGAAAAAATTACAAATTTTGAAAAGGTCTCTATGCGCAAATTGCATGCCTACCGTTGTTACTTGTACATAATGAGCAATAATTTCCGTCAATTCCGTTATTACTTTTTCTTTTACGTGCCAATTTTATTGTATTCATTTTCTTAATAATCGACGAGGACAGATGAGCTTTATTATTTGAAACTGAACATTAAATTTTTAAAATAATATTATAAATGGTTAAGCTACAATTTATTATTGTAAGTAGGTTATGCGTTCCGTTTAGTCATTTTATATATGTTCAGCGCCGCGGAACTTTACCCCTGCGTTTCTTTATCGCCGATGAGGAAATGTCTACGGAATGTATTTTCTATACTTGCACTTGAGTATCATTCTTCTCCATCAAAAAACTTTTCAAAATCGAATTACATATGATACAACTACAAATTATTTTGTAAAAAAGGTGTCCGTTTTGCAAAGGTATTTTTCGCTATGCACCGATAAATTTGATACAGATATAGGCAGACATGATCTTTCAACAGTATTGAAGAATTATTAAGTTTTCACAATATTGAACAGAAAATGTCAGATTATCGTATCGAATTTTCAACAGACTAGAGACATGACATCTTAACATACCTTCATACTAAAGTGTGATTTTTATTTGATAATGAATTGCCTGAAAACTTAAACAAAAGTTTCAGAAAATGACTTCACAGAGGATTACCCCCTGTTTACATTAAAAATTTCTCTGCTATTAATACCGAAATAAGAAATTTAAATTTTATTCTCTTTATAATTATTTCAAATATTTATAAGCTTAAAACTTCACGCCAGAAGTTAATAAAAAAAGCTGCTTATTTGAACAGCTGACGTTAACAAATTTTGTTGAAAAAACAAATCAGACAGGTGTGTCCGACCGAGGCCGAGCTGTTTATGTTTACTGAATTCAAATCACTTGAACTGAACTGCTATGAATTCGAAAACCACCTGGGACTTTTTATTCTTTTGTGTGGAAAACCTATCAAGCTAGTTTCAAAATGTCGACGGTTCTCTGCAGGTACAACATTTTGCCTGAAATAATGCACAGAGGCGCACCTGAGGTCCTCGCCCCTAGTAAAGCTAATGTGTAGAGTGAAAGTTTGAAAAGAAACCACAAAAAAGCAGTCAATACCCAGAACATGCAGAACCACAGTTAACTTAGAGCTTAGCTAGCCAAAATGAATTTGAGTTAATAGATTTCTACATTTTTTTTTGCGAAAAAAATTAGGGATAATATTGAACATACAGGAAAATATAAGAAATTATTTCAGATATTATGATCAATAAGGTAACATGTTCATGTTTAACTGAAAAGTAGCTTCCGCAATGTCAACTTTCAAATTAAATGTTATATTGGATATGACACATTGTATTCTAAATAATCAACAGAACATTGCTTTACACCGCAAATGATCTGGGATTTTATCTAGCGCAAGTGATTATTCATAAAATAGAAATATATTGACAAACTTATCCCTGTTGAAAAGACTGCCAAAAAATACAACTGCGTCGTATCATATTTTATTTTCAACTGCGTCGTATCATTTTCGTAAAAATCAATATTTTCTTAGAAAATAAACATCTCTTTTTAATAAAATTTTAGTAAATGATGCAAAATTATATTTCGAAGTTTATGGTGAACTCTGAAACAAATATATAATTGATTTGAAGGCAAATACGATAGATAAAGCAATATGAACTTCGTCGTATCCACACATTTTCATAAAAATTCTGCCTCGCTTCGAGTTGCAAGTTCGCTATAACTTTTGTTTTACAAAATAGTTGTGCAAGCAACATATACCGAACGAAGCGGAAAGTAGTGTAGCGTGTTAATACATATATCTTGTTTTCAGTCATTTCCAACAAAAAGATTTATAAACAAAAACATACGTTTTTCGTTCCAAGATGGCGGCGTTTGTTTACATTTTGTAGGATACGACGCAGTTTTGATTCCCAGCCCTGTTAATTGTTTGTCTTTAATGCCACTTTCAAAACATTTTTGGTCATTTGATATCTTGGTAACTATCAATCCTACTATTTAAATATTTATATCATTAATAGCATAAAAAATATATGCAATGTGTTTGACAAGAATGTGTACACTAATTGGAAATATCTTTCTTAACATTATTAACTTGTTTATTTTGAAGGCAGAGTCAAGCTATTATGATCTCTGTGTTGTTGCTGTTGCCATTTTTTCAAACATTTCAAATGTAATCAATATGAAACTTGAAATACTTGCTTATTTTTGACAAGGTGCAGTTGTTAGACAAAGGGCATACTTCTGATATATTTTTAGAGAAATGCCCCTTTTGAACTTTGAATTTTTGTAAAAAGTGGTTCTTTTAACAGAGGAGTGTAAACATTGCATGCAGTTCTCTTGTTTTATATCATAATGATATATCAGTTGAAAAATAATATTTTCAGTTAATACCAAGCACACAGCCATTACCTCAAGGGGCTGGGTATTTCTTTTACTTTTCCTTGTTTGGCAATGATGTTACAAATGAGGTATTCCATGATTTGATCAAACCAAGTTTTCCAGCAGAGAGAGCCTCGGTCCGGCTACGAAGTAGTGTTGAAGCTATACGGATGTTTCTGGCCAGTCAACCTGGTCTACAGGTATGAATACATTCTAAATTGAGTGGTGGCATAGCCAAGTGATTAAAGCTTCGGATTAGTAAGCTGCATGATTTAGAATATAGGACTTTCCCCGGAAATAAAATTCTTAAGCAAGAATTTCTATAACAGTCATATTGTTTCTTTTTTAATGTACAAATAATTTTCATATTTTATTTATAAGATAAATTGTCTTTCTTTCTTTATTGGATAAATTGTCTAATTTTGTTCAATGGAATAATTGTTTTATATTGTCGATTGTATAAATTGTCTTATTTTGTTGATTATATGAATTGCCTTATCTTGTTGATTAGCTATTTGTTTTATATTTTTAATACAATACATCTTAACAAAATATTGCCTATGTTATTAATTAGATTATGATCTCTAAACATTTATTATTACAATTGTAGGTGCATTTATGTTGTGGTGAACAGTCACTGGGGCGTGCAGAGATTCCCCTAATTAACCTTCTCAAGAAAAGCAGTACAGAGATATACATGAAGCCTGTGTCAGTGGAGGGTTCTTTTGAGGTAACATGGTTTATTATGATATATTAAAATGTATGCCACATGATTGTATATGTTGATAGACTTCAATGAGAATATATGTTTTTTTTAAATGAAGTTTTACATCTCTACATCTCTAGTTATGTTTAATGAACTTGTCTGATTTGTATATTGGAATGTGTGTTGTTATATCAAGGGATTCAATGATAAAAGTAGGCACAACATTGCAGCAAATAGTATACTGGTTAAAGGCTCATTGTGCCTCAGAAATGAATATTTTTTTCTTTTTAAGAAGAGGCAAAAATGTCTTTAGCTATATTTTAATATATGATTTAAAGCTTATTAAATGCTATTCACAGGAAGTAAGTAGCGCTGAATATGAATAAGTATGTCGTAAAAGAAGCAAAATGTAAACAAACAGGTATTTCAACTTCCATACCAAATACTAAATTACTAGTACTGTACTAATAAAGAAACAGCAAAAGAAGTTAACGATGAAGTACTTTTGTAGAAATTTAAACAGGACATCAAAAATATAAATAAAATTGGGGGGCTTAATGGACCTTTCAGATATATAAGTCATTCACAGAGCCAGCATAATAAAAAGATAAAGTGTATAATATTTTATATGTTTGTCATATTTGTAATGCCTGTTACATATTGTATATACAGTTAGTACCACCAAATAGAACAAAGCAACAGATGTCTACCGTCCCGTCAGGAATGTCACCAGTAGTTGGATTGTCTGTGGTGCTCAGAAAGGAAGATATGGTAAAATTTATATATCAGTTTTATAGATATACTTTGCTCTTATCTTTGGGTAAAATATTTTTATTGCATAAGTCTTTTTGATTTCTAGGGAATTGGTACTTAATATATCTAATTTGAACTATGTTTGGGAAGCTGCATCAGGTTTGGTCTTTTTTTACTAAAAAAAAAACTGCCAGTTTTTTTAATGACTTAAAGT